>NC_018260.1:188689-191087 GCF_000227135.1 Leishmania donovani | reverse complement strand
CGTCGAGGATGTAGCCGTGCTGCCGCTGGTGCGGGTGAGCGGCGGCTGCGCATGCGTATGTTTGCGGACCTGCTGCGGGTGTGGAATGGGCGCATCGAGAAAAAGGGAAACCCGCAAAGGTTTCTCTTGCTACTGTGTGTGTGCGCGTTTCCACGTGGCGTAGCTTTGCTTCAGCTTCCTCGTCATGCCAGTGGTGCGCAAAACACTTGGCGATCGATGCCACTCTCGGCAGGTCCCGCACTCATTGGCTTCGCTGCGTTACTTTCTAAGCTGCCACTCGCTCGACACCGCACTTCTCAGCCTTTGTTGCTCTTCAGAGCGCCAAGGGCCGACGAAGCGTAGGGGGCGTGGGCGTCAGTGCACTGGCGCGCAGTGAAGAGAGCATTTTTTGGCTGATAGAAGAGCGCGACAGCCACGCAAGTATGTATGTGCGTGTCTGAGGGGATAGCTGAAGGAGAGCGGCGTGGGCGAAGTCGGCACACGAGAGCGAGTTGTGTTGTTTTTGTGTGCATTAAGGAGGCTGTAGAGACGCGAAAAGCAGTGGCAGGACGCGGACGTGTCTGCTGCTCAACCACAGAGATGAAGAGAAGACGATGAAAACATAATCACGTGTGTGAACGGAAAACGAAGCCTTTCAACGCAAAAGAAGAGCAACGCACCCACACCTTCACCTTAGATGATCGGTGATGTTGGCACAACACGTTCACTGCAGCCTCCTAAGCGGATTCCACGCCGCAGCGCAGATGACGTTTCTGTTTATTTGCGTATGTGTGTGAGGTGAAGCGGGAAACTTTGTTCTCTCTCTCCCTTTCTTCTGTCGCGAGAGGCACCGACCTTCTTTCCTCTCTCACGGATCGAAGAGGTAAGTAAGCGTGCGCGTGCTTTTTCCCATCTGTTGCAAAAGAGGAGAAATGAGGGATGTGTACCCATTCCTTGTTGCCTTAGTGGATCTGCGCATCTCTTTGGCTTCTTCACCCTACACCCCCCCTTCTTTGCTCTGTGCTCCGCTCCACTTGTCGGCGCTGCATTCACCCGCCTTCCTTTGTGTCTTTTTCTTGCGGATCGTATCAACTCCATTGTGGGCAGCAACCAGCACCCCCTTGCTAGCTGCGACACACGCATCGGTCAGACACACTGATAGCCTTGTTTTGTGGACCACGTGTCACTGCTGGCCATTGCACACCCGCGTGTCTGCGACGTTTGAATTTGTTTGCCCTTTGCCCTGTTGAGTGGATGAAGGTGCTGGCGTGTGTTGCCTCTCAGCATGGGCCAATCGTTTGATCTGCTGCGCACGCATGATGAGGTGCCAGATGATGTCAAGGCAGCCATTCCGCCCATCAAGTACACGGCAGCCCCGGAGGAAAGCCGCCCTCACAACCGCGAGCTTTGCGAGGACTGCGGCGAGTACTTCGGGTGGTTCTGCTGGAGTACCAACTGCGACTGGTGCGGTCGTCAGCTGTGCGCCCGGTGTTGTCCCAACCACCACCTTCTCGGGGGCAATCCTGGGTGCAAAGATTGCACGCGGAAAGCGTTTCGCATCCGCCGCCAGGCGATGCTCGAGGATCACCTCCAGAACGCTGGACTGCCACTCCAACGCCCACGTGGTCGAGCGGCGGAGGGCGAACCCATAACCACCGCATCCGGTGCTTTGGAGAGCGTCGATGCGCTTGCTCCGTCGAAGGCGCGCATTCCTGCTTAAGGGCGCAAGAGATCGCAACGGGGGAGGTGTAAGGGGGCTACCCGGCGAGCGTGTTTCGCTTTCCATGCACGTATGCGGGTGAAGTGATGAGCGATGAGGGAAGGGAGCGAAGACGGTGCGCACGCGTGCGCGTTTTCTTTCTCCTTTCCGCAACACATCTCTGGGCACCCCCTCGCTGCGGCTGTGGGTTCATGGTCTTTTAAGTCTTGCCGAGACTCTCAACCCGTTCTTCATCTTGGTACTGCGACACGAGGTGCCCAGCAGCATCCGCATAGAGCGAGCGAGACGGCGCGTGGGCATCCCCAATCCTTCTTCAAAGTGTAGCAAAATGGAGCGCCCAGCCGCTGTCCATGAGTATGGAGAGGTGCACTGGCGACTGTTCTTGTACATCACGCGTTAGTATTCTTCCCGCATCTCAAGGTCTTCGCTCTTACCCGCTGCAGTCCCAGGGAGAGCCACCAACGGGCTACATGCTTGGTGCAGCTGTTGGTGGTGGCAATGGTGGGGCAGCGGTCTGGGCGCTTCTTTTCTCTTCCGCCCTGCGATCCTTTCAGCACAACTCGTCAACGGCTACCGTTTTCCGCTGCTAGCACCACTGCCCCCCGATGACGGTGTGTGTGTGTGTGGGCACGCCTCTCGGTGCGTGGCAGCTCAGGGCCCAGTACACACGCCGACTCTCTCTGGGTGGAGGCGAAGCCG
>NC_018260.1:174947-188505 GCF_000227135.1 Leishmania donovani | reverse complement strand
TCGCTGGAACGCACCCCACCACCCGACCCTCGCACTGCCCGCTGGTGTGGGGAGCCCGAGGCCCCTCCGAGGGGGCTGCATCACGTGGCGACCGGCATGATGTGGGAGCGGCTGTGAGGCGACCTGCGCGATGCGGCGGCGGTAGTGGTGGTCGGGGCTTGAGGCGGAGGCGGTGCTGAGATGACTGGGCCGACGCATTGCTGTACCGCGTGTGCGCACCGCTGCTTCGCAGGGCGGGATGGGGCCTGCGACATGCCGGGGTGGGGTGGCGCTGGAGCTCGTGCTGGACGGCAGAGGGCGGGCAAACTCTATGTGAGAAACCACCACGCTACCGCAGCTGCTTTACATATATATATATATATATATAGATATATATTATGAAGGCGGAACGTAAACCATGGAGGGATGAGTCGGACGCCGAACTTCACCTGTTCTATTTTGTATGGGCTGGAGAGACTGGCGACGCGCACTCCCCTGCAGACAAGCGCAAGGACAACCGGAGGACTCTTTTTCTTCACTGCAGCCCGTGACGCCCTCGCCGGATGCGGGTTGGAGAGACGCAGTGCGCGAGAGCCCAACGAACACGCTTCGCATGAAGTCTTTTCTCTTTTCCTCCGAGAACACACAGAGGAGCAGAGCGCACTCGCACCGCGTGACGGGCACGACGGGTGGAGAGCGGCGGGGATGCGGCTGCCTCATTGCACACTGACGTGGCTGCGCCCATATTTACTTTGTTGCCCTTGCCATTACGCTCCATATGCCCTCTGCCGTACCTTGTATCTGCATCTGTGCCACTTTCCAGAGACGGCGTTTGTGCGTGTGCGTCTGTGTGTGGATGTGGCTTGCGTGTGATACGTTTTGTTGGAGATCTCTCCTCTCCTTCCCCATCTCGCTCTTCTGATCTCTGCCGCTAAGACATCCGGTTGCATGCTCTCGCTCACTCATATTGCAGACACTGCGCCCTCATTTACAGAGGTGCGTTCCTCCATATATACACAGGTGACGGGCATGCGATGATGGGAATGCTGTCGCTCTTCCTGCATCGACGGCTCATTGCCGAGGGAGAAGGCGCACGTCTTCTCCACCGGCTGTCTTTCTTTGCTTGCCGCATGAATGAAGGACGGCGCCATCATGCAGATGTACCATTAGCCGCTCGCGACGCACTCGAAGTCCCTTCGAAGTACGAGGTCATCAGCGACCCTTCCAGTGCTGTCGAAGTTCGCGTTTGGCGCAGAGGTGTGGAGGTGGAGCGGACCGCGAACGAACAGCTACACCGCATCTCTCGCATGAGCCCGCACATCATTCCAGCACCTGTGGCTGTCATGCCGGACGTGCACGCTGGGATCGGGTGCACCGTCGGGTTGGTCTTGCCGACGGTGCGCGCGATTATACCAGCGTGTGTCGGTGTTGACATTGGGTGCGGCATGATTGCGGTGCAGACCTCCCTCACTGCAGAGGATCTTCCGAACTCATTGGAAGACCTGCGACTGGCGATTGAGCTGGGCGTGCCACACGGTCGCACCCACGGCGGTTATAGCGGCGCAGACGCCGGCAGCTGGCGCAACAGTGTGCCGACGAACGTGCAGGAGGTGTGGAAGAAGCACCTCGCTGACGACTTTGAAGAGCTGTGCCGCCGGCACGCACAAGTGGCGAACACGAACAACCTCAACCATCTCGGCACACTCGGCACAGGAAACCACTTTATTGAGCTGTGCCTCGATGACCAGCAGCCGCGGAGGCACGTATGGGTGATGCTACACTCCGGGTCGCGCGGTGTGGGCAACCGCATTGGCTCCTTGTTCATTGAGCTGGCCAAGAAGGACATGGAGGCCCGCATGCTTCACCTCCCTGATGCCGACCTTGCCTACCTCGACGAAGGCACGGCGAACTTCAGCGACTACATTTTTGCGGTGGAGTGGGCGCAGAGGTACGCGTGGTGGAATCGACAGTTGATGCTTGACGCCGTTCTGGTAGCCATGCGAGGGTGCATCGCAACTCCCTTCACAACAGTGCAAGCAGCCGTAAACTGCCACCACAACTACGTCGAGCGCATTCGTATTCCCATTCGAGAGCAAGGACATGAGGGCCATGCGGCCAGCAATCCACGCCAGGGGACGTTCCGCGAGCAAGATGTGTGGCTTACTCGCAAGGGTGCTACTTCTGCGCGTATGGGTGAGCTCGCCGTGATTCCGGGGTCCATGGGGGCCTGCAGCTACATCGTGCGAGGCAAGGGAAGCGCCGCAAGCTACTGCTCCTGCTCGCACGGTGCCGGGCGCCGCTACAGCCGCGGCGAGGCGCGCCGGCGATTCACTGTGTCAGATCATGAGGCTGCTACACTGGGCATCGAGTGCCGCAAGGACAGCAGCGTGTTGGACGAGACACCTGCCGCTTACAAGAACATCGATGCTGTCATGGCTGCTCAGGACGACCTCGTCGAGGTCGTCACGATATTGCGGCAAGTGCTTTGTGTGAAAGGGTGAGGAATGTCGTGCGTCACAAACCTCCCTTCTCTGCCGCCTCCTCACCGAGACACATGCACTCCTTACTGCACGAAGAAAAAGATGCGCCACGTCTGCGCGCCGTCGGTCGTTTTCCAGCAGCTGCCTTATGTTGACTCCCCTTCTTTCGCACTCCCTCATGAAGACGGTGCGTGTGCGTGTGTGTGTGTGTGGGCACGCCTCTCGGTGCGTGGCAGCTCAGGGCCCAGTACACACGCCGACTCTCTCTGGGTGGAGGCGAAGCCGCCCGCCGCTCTCTATCCCTGCCAAATGCGGAGCCACCTCTGGTGGTGACAGGGTGAGGCGCCTACGACCTGGGGCGAGGTGAGAGCGATGTGTCGCTGCTGGTGTCGGATAGCAGGTCCTGGACGGCGTTGCGTCTGAGCGACCTGCGACCGTGGACACACGTGTGCCATCCACATGATGGGCAGAGTGTCCGCGTCGCTGGAACGCACCCCACCACCCGACCCTCGCACTGCCCGCTGGTGTGGGGAGCCCGAGGCCCCTCCGAGGGGGCTGCATCACGTGGCGACCGGCATGATGTGGGAGCGGCTGTGAGGCGACCTGCGCGATGCGGCGGTGGTGGTGGTGGTCGGGGCTTGAGGCGGAGGCGGTGCTGAGATGACTGGGCCGACGCATTGCTGTACCGCGTGTGCGCACCGCTGCTTCGCAGGGCGGGATGGGGCCTGCGACATGCCGGGGTGGGGTGGCGCTGGAGCTCGTGCTGGACGGCAGAGGGCGGGCACCCGCTGGGAAGGAAAACGAAAAATTCATTTCCCTCTTTACCTCGTCGGCGCTCATGTCGTCCCACACACGCCCGCTAACTGGCGCCATTCGTCACACACACTTTTGTTTTCCGCTATGTTGCATGCCTGGGCGAAGGAGGGCGAGAGGTGCGCGTTAGGCGCGCGACCGCGATTCGATGACAGGACGGTGTGTCCTAGACGTCGAGGATGTAGCCGTGCTGCCGCTGGTGCGGGTGAGCGGCGGCTGCGCATGCGTATGTTTGCGGACCTGCTGCGGGTGTGGAATGGGCGCATCGAGAAAAAGGGAAAACCTCACGTACCGGGCGACAACTGCACCGACACACCGACGCGTGTGGTTCATCCTCTTCCTTCTGTGGGCGGCCGCTCGTTGCATCGGCTTACAAATTTACGTGCGCTGCACGACTGGAGCGGGGCTCTCGCTCGCTCTCATCATGTCTTCACCTTCTCCCAAAATACGAACGCACGAGGCGGCTGGTGCGAAACCGTGGGGAATGTCCAACGCCGCCTGCACTTGACTCAGTCAACTACCCTCCCCCCTCCCGCCACTGCACCGGCGTCACCACATGGAAAAGTTCACATACAAGCAGAAGCTTAGGTACCCTGTGTGCTTTACTTTTAGATGCCAGACGCCACGCATCAGCGCCGCTGCCGCTCTACGCCGGCGGTTGCGACGGTTCACAGCTCCGAAGATTTCCGCAGCAGGAGGCGGCCTACGCGGCATTGATTTTGATGGCTTGCGCTGGGATTTCTCCACATCTGTGCATCTCTTTGTGTCCGTGCACCTCTGTCTCTTCCTCTCCTCGTGTTCTCTCTCTGAGTCTCTTCTCTTCTGATGGTACACACGCACATACGTGCACCATGTGCTCGCGCATACTCAGCTCGTCCTAACTTGGGCGTGTGCCCTTTCAACTCCCTCTGCCGTGTCTCCGGCTCTGCCCGTGTGTGCGTCTGTGCCTGTGCATCGGGGCTATCAGTTAAATCGTACTAACGACGTCCGGCTTGAGGCAGAGCACACACACACACACACACACACACACACACACACACACGGCCTTCTTGTTTTGGTGCACGCTTTTGTACTTGATCGAGCTTGTCGTGCAGCTGTGCCTCACTCTTTTTCGCTTTTCCTTTGCACTATCCACTGCCCCCAACCCACGCACGTAGGTAGGCATATCCCCGCCCATTCACGGTAACACGCACGGAGGTAGGTGCCGTCATAGAGCGCGCCCAGCGGCTTGTCTCACGCAGTTCGGCATCAGTGGCACGACGTCGAGGTGCGCGTGTCTCCGTTCGTGCGGCTTTGCCATCTCCATCGTCTCCCCTCGCCTTTCTTTCTGCAACTCAGCAGAGCGGTCCCTGGGGTGGGACGGTAACCGTGTGCAGTCTCTACCCTTCTTCCCTCCCGCTTGCCGATGAAGCGTTTCCGTGAGGAGGCGGACGCGGCCTCGGAACGCGCGGGAGCGCATGATGCTTCCGACGTTACCTCTGCCGTCCGAAGCTCGTCGTCGTCTCCCTACGCGTTGTATTTCGAGGTCATCTTCGGCATCACCTCCCGTCGAAGTGGATCACTGGAGGCGGAACGGGCGGCACTCGTGTCGCGGCTTCTCGGTGCCACCACCGCCACTCCCACGTCAACAACTCAGACCTTGTCTCACGCGAGCGCCTCGGTGACAGCGGTGGACGTTGCGACGCTGATGGAAGATGACATTTCTGTCTGTCTGGGTGGCTTCACAAAGGAGCTGGTGTATCAGCAGCTTCTCCACTGCAGTGAGGAAGGGTCCCTGCTGCGCTTGCTCACCGTGGAGCTGGTGGCGAACGATGGCCGCACGCTGGTACTCGCCGCTCCGCAACCTTCAACAGCGGAGAGCGACGCAGCCAGCTCCTCGTCGTTGCTTATGGACGTCGCCGGCGCTGGCGGGGAATCCGCTATGCAGCCGGCAGCGACAGGAGACGCTGCCGTCGCACATCCCGCCGATCTGTTGCTCCTTCGCTGCCAGCCGAGGCGACCCTCGGAGAACGCCGCCAAGGCGTCCGCCACTGCCAGTGATAGCGGAGCGGCGTCGGGTGCGGCTTGGGCGACGCACCAGGAATTCATAACATACAACACATCTCTTTTCACGGCCTCAGATGTCGATCTCTGGCGTGAGGCGGTGGAGGGGAGCATAGCGGTCGTGGTACGCTGGCTGGCGACGCTACTGGAGCAGCCACCGGGTCTCGCGCAGCTGACATTCCTCGAAGCAGCGGCAGCATCTTCGTCACCGGGCGCTGGAGCCAACGCTGGCCGCGAGGGCTGGCGGCGCACGCTGCAGCTCCCGATGCTGCTAAGCATTAAACCGGACGCCATGCGCGGCGCCGATGCGAAGACGCTCGACCGACTGCGGCGCACCGTCAGCTTTGCGTTGCGCGCCCTACTCGCCGTGTTCCTGCACGTGGAGTCGGCTATGCGCCTGCCGCGGCTGTGCCACCGGTTGGTATATCTCTTTCTCGCGTCTCCGCTGTATGTGGACGGGGCTTCGCAGGTGGCGATGCAGCTGATTGCCGCGGATTCCGTCGCGTCTACCAGGCAGCTGATGACGAACACACTGCACTCCTGCCTACTTCTGGGGCTACAGTACGCGAGCAGTAGCGCTGCTGTTTCGATGGACGCCTCTCTCGCCACAGCCGAGGTGCGACGCAGCGCTCGGCAAGCCTGCAACGGTGTGGAGCTGGTCCTCGCCCGCCTCTCTCATGTGTGGTTGCAGCAGTCCCACAGCGGGCGCAGCAAAGAAGCGGCGATGGATGTGAGTGGGTCGGAGGAGGCGATCTCCGAGGTGCTCGAAGCGGTGGCTGCCACCGGCATCTTTAAGGAGGTGCTGCGCTGGCTGCAGCTCGAGGACGATGTGCGACGCTCGCACGACCGCTTGGACGCTAACCGCAGCGGCGCCAGCGACGACGTGACAGACACTCTTGCAGAGCTTCTTGTTCCGCCCACCCTACAACGCATCCAAGACGGGTGGCACTTGCAAGATCGTGCGGTGGTGGAGCAGTTGACGGCTCTGCGGCGCACCTACAATCCGTACCTCAGCCGCGAGGTCCAGCAGTTTATCCGCGGCACTGCGCTGGCAGCCTACGCTGAACTATACAGCAGCACCGCTCGCGCGGTGCGACGCGTGACCAAGCTGTCTGACGGCTCGGAGGAGCTGGGCAGAGGTCGTGTCGAGGGCGTCATAGCTGTGCGTGTGAGCGGCGTGGAGGCTGTGGGCCCGCGGTCTGGCGGGCTGGCGGAGTATTCGTTGGCAGAGGTGCAGCACTACGCAGCCTTTGGTCTGCCGGTTCACTTGTGTGTGCAAGGCTCTCGCGATCGGCGGCACCAAGAAGAGATAAAGGCGCTCGTGTCAGCGCTGCAGTCGGCCCGAGTGTCTGACACGGATGCCTCCCTCTTCGCCTATGCCTTGGTACAGCTCAATGGCCAGTGGGCTATATTTCCATTGGTGCTCACGCACGTGACAAGTGACCGCTCGGCTGGGGAAAAGGGCAGCAGCGCCTCCACCGCCTCTTCTCGAGTGACGGCACACGTGCTGCGTGATGCGGACATGCTCACAGACTTCGTCCTTACGAGCGCCGCGGCTGCAGAGGATGGGCAGGCGCAGGCGTGGATCGTGTTAGGGGCTGAGGCGGCGGGGCATCAGCGACGCGGCTCTCGACGTCGGCGCACGGCCTTGCTCTCTGCACCCGCCGCTGCGCCGCCGGAGCGGCTCCTTCCAACCGGCACGCCAGCCCTGACGTACCTTGACTGCCTCCGTCGCCTTCACGCCTTGTCCCTCAGTGTACGGCAGGCGGAGGCGGGCGTGAACAGCAAGGGCCGCATCAATACTGCGAACAGTCGCGGCGGCAGCCGCAGCTCAGGCCAGCCGTTTGGCGCGGACGCGGTGTCGGGTCTGTGGACCGAGCACTTCACAGATGGTGCTGTCCCGATGCAGCGCTACGCGTCATCTCTCACAGCTCCAGTCGCTGCCCTGCTGTCTGGCTCCGGCAACGGGATAGATGCCGCCGTGTCTTCGACGTCGTCTGGCGCGAGCGGAAAGCGGCTGGGAGATGGGACGCTCACCTCACTGCAGACCCTTCTGGCCTCGGTAAACGAGGCGGTCGGCTTCTCCTCAGCACAGGTTGAAGCTCTCCACTCCCTCACCGCCGGCACCGGCCTCTCCAGAAACTGCACCGGCGCCGCGGCGCAAGGGAGCAGCGGGGTGCCTGTCTCGGTGAGGGTGGTCGATGGGTGTACGGGGAGTGGCAAAACCGCTGTTCTCTACGCCTCAGCGCTGGTGCGCGGCAAGCTGCACGCAGCCGCGCGCCAGGAGCAGCAGCGCAGCGTGCAGGGCGGCATCAAGCACGCGATGGCGTCGGTTAAGCAGATCGTCGCTGCGCTGCGTTGCGCCACTGTGGAGGAGCTCTTCTCCACCTATGCCGGCGGAAGCGCCGGGGGCAGCTTGTTGGATGAGGCGAGCCTCATCGTGGCAGAGGCTCGTCGACTGTACCAGCAGCTCAACGAGGGGCTCCTGTACTGTTCCACACCGCTGCTGCTGCGTCCCGCCGTCGCCACGTCCACCGTGCCGGCCTCGGTTGCCCAGTTTCTCTTCAGTTCCAGCAAAGACCTCATGGACGAGGAGCAGGAGAGGGGGAGGCGGAGCGGCGCACGCAACACGCAGGTAGCGTGGCAATTAAGCGATATTGCCTCTCTCGCAGCTCTGGTTAAGGAGTCGCACACGCGGTCTCTCAACGCCCCACTAACAACGCAGCTCAACACGGAGTTGCGCCGCCTTGAGGCTACCGGCTTGTGGAGCGGCGGATGCCGTGCCGCAGTGTCGGTGGCTGCGCCGCTGCTCTCGTTGACGCTGTCTGCGCGTGACGCGGCGGATTTGGTGGCCCGCGCGAGTAAGTCTTCTGCGCCTGCGCAAAGCTGGGCGGAGTTCATCGTGAGGGACTTCTGGCCGGATTGCGACGTGGCCACGTCCCTCTACCTCGTTGCCTCCACTGCTCATGGCGGAGCCTCTTCAACGACGTGGGAGTCGCTGAACGCCGCACCAGAGGGGCGGTACGCACCGGTTACGATGCCGCCTACCACGCGCCTCTCCTCGTTATCTAAGGAGCAGCTGGAGGGGTGGCACATCGTGTACCTTGAGAAGCAGAGTGAGCTAGCGCAGCACATCCACGCTGCCGTTCACGAATCTGTCAAGTCGCTCTTCCAGTCCTTTCTGGATCTGGTCTGGGGCGTAGCAGCCACTTCGCAGAGCACTCGACACACTGTCCTGACCAGCACCCCGACGGAGCTGACGCAGGGGCTGCTGCTGCCGTACCTTTGGTGCTGGCAGCCATCGCACATGTGCATCGACGACATCGACGCGGTGCAGGACAGCATTTTCGCAATGCTTACCCCTGTGTCCAGCTTCGTCTACTCGCTCACCTCTGAGGTGCCAGCCTTTCAAGAGCGTCGCCGATCGCATGAGCGCATTGTGCTGGCGTTGCTGCGGTCACTGCACACGGAGCTGAAGCGCACTGGCGACCTCACCACCACAGTTCTACGTGACTCGCTGCGATGCCGCCGTGCGGAGGTGCAGGCGCTGCTGCGCTACACTATCGAGGATGCCCGGGCTCTAGCCAAGGTCACAGAGGAGCCGGCGAACAGTGAAGGCGATGACGCCCAGCAAGCCGGAGAAGACGGCGAAGTGTCGGGGCGGCTCCAGGGAGTCACCGACACCGCCTCACCGCCCCCGGCATTTCTCGGACTGGCCTCTCACAGCGCGGTGGAGGTGTGGAGCCATGGTGCTTCGCTGGATAATTGCGTTGCTGCCGACGCAGCTGCAGCGGTGTTTCTCATGGAGTATCTCTCCAGCTACCACCCTGCGCGTTGCGACGGCGCATCGTCGAAGACGACGCCACCGGCGCAAACATCTTTTGGCATCTACACGAGCACCGCGGGCGAGGCGGAGACGATCTCGGCGGCACTGTCGAGGTCCGCGCTCGCGTTATCTCCCCATTTCCGGCAGTCGGTGCGGGTGTGGAAGGAGTCACTGGAGGATGCCGGCAACGAGGCCGTCTCTCCGGCGTCTGCGGTGACGACAGCGCCGCCAGCGGTGACCACGACCATGTCTTACACTAGCCTTGAAGAGGCGGAGTGTGAGGCGGAGGTGGGCATTGTGTGCCTCTCCGGCCTGCTCGAGGTAGTGATTGCTGCGCTGCATAAGAGTCGCGGCGGCACCTCTGGCACCGTCGCCGACGGCGGAAGCCATCGGCCAGACGTGCGGCATGAGCAGTGGCAGCAACTTTGGGCAGAGTCTTCTGACGGATCCGCGTCGCTCTTTGTGACACGCCTGCAGTGGTGGCTGTGGCGACTGCTGCGACGAGTGCGCCATGGCGTGTTTCTTATCGGCAGCCGCGAGCTGTTCGCCTGCATCCCACTGTTCGCCAAGGCCGAGTCTCTCGTGCAGCGTCAGCGGCGCCTACTGGCACCGAAGGATCATCGGGGGTACTGGCTGCCCTCTGAGGTGGGGGCCAGCGTGCTGGCGATGGTGTGCCCTGACCACTTCAAGTGTCGCCGTATCGCCGTTGTGCGGGAGCACGACGACGCCAAAGCTGCCGCAGCGCCGGCGCCGGAAGGAGAAGAGGAGGATGCGGACGCCGACGAGGAGCTCGTGACGGTTCAGGTGCATGGCCCTACTGAGTGCCTCTCGCTCTGCCTGCAGGTGTACAACGCGTGCCCCAACTCTTCGCATGCTTGCCTGAAACCGTGTCATGCGCAGCACCGCATCGGCACTGCGCACCTTGAAGAGAACGGCCGTACGACGACGAACGAGGTTACCCACGCGTCTTGCCCATACCCCTGTGGCGCATTGCTGCCGTGTGGCCACACGTGTCATCGTGTCTGTAGTGCGTCGTGTGCGCCGTGCGCCTACACCGGTCTGACAGAGTTGACGTGCGGCCAGCGAGTGGTGAGCGGCACGGACAGCAACCAGGTGGTGCAGTACGCCTTTTTCCATCATTTCCAGGAACGTCGCTGCGGGGAGCCGACGGGACTCTGTCGCACGCCGGTCTCCGTCATGTGTACACGCTGCGGCACCCGCTCCACGGTTGCGTGCCACTGCGTCACGGCGCACCTGTCACGCCGTCAGCGCGCTGCCGAAGAGGAGACCGTGCAGAGTGCCGTGGCCGACGACGGCACGTACATGCTCGAGGAGACGGCGTGCGCTGGGTGTGTGGCGCTCTACAACAAGGTTGCAAAGAAGTTTGGGTACGAGCTTCTCGCTACGCCACCGGTAGACCACGCGCAGAGCGGCCATCACGGCCCCATGGCAGGACACCCGCACGGCGGCGCAGATGCGGACGACGGCGACGAGGAGGAGGACAGCGAGGTGATGGGCACCGCGCTCCCACGTCATCTCCTCTCCACCGAGGCTCAGACGGAGCTTCGCCGCGAGTTCACCATCGCTAGCAAGAAGTCCGAACTGCTTGTGAGGAAGGAGGCGCTGGAGATCAGCAGCGGACGAGCGACAGAGAAGACGGACTACGAAGTGTACCGAGCGCAGCACGCGGCGCTGAGGGCCACACAGCAGTCGCAGGAGAAGGCCTCGCGAGACGCATATCAGGCGGTGCTGGACGGCTGGGCTGTGAAGTTGCGGCACGCGCTGGAGGTGCAGACGGCCCTCAACACCGAGCTGGACACGTTGATGCCGCGCCTGGTGGCGGAGGCGACCGAGGAGGCGCAGGCGCAACGACTGCAATTTGCCGAGTAGAGCACCGCGAATTGAAGGGAAGCGGGTGGGCGCAGAGTTGCAACGATTAGGGTGGCGTGAGGCTGTTGGTGGTGGTGTGGCTGAGGCGAGGGGAAGGGAAGGAGCAGAGGGCGCTCGTGGCGAAAAGCGGCCTCTGCTTTTAAAGTGGTGGACAGGGGGCGGTGGGGGGGGGGCGGGCTAGACCGGAGGAAAGAACGGATGTCTTTTTCCGATCTTCTGCTATCACCCTCCACTTCTTTGGTGCGCCTCCGCGCCAGCACCGTTGAAGCAGTAGGGTCTGAGTGTGACCAAGAACACCCGCGATGGAGAGAGCGAGAGTCGAAGATGCGCAGATGGGAGCTCAAACTCATTCGCGACGGTGGCCGTCTCCCTCCCTCGCGCCCTTCTGAGTTCTTTTATGGCAGGTCGTAAATACGGCTCACACACACACACACACACACGTCTCTCCGGCGTGGGAGAGGAGACAGTGCGGCCCAAGAACGACCCACCGGGCAACTCGGCGGCTTGCACAAGGATTTGGTTCAAGAGTCAAACACCCTTCCACCTAGCGCGTAGCCGGTGTTCTAATCGATAGAGGGTGGAGGGCGATCACCTAGAGGCGCTGTACGGCTGCTACTTAGCGACGTTGACTGCGCCACATCATCCTGCAGGGTCAAGGCGCGTCCGTGTGCGCTGTGGGCTCGTGGATGGTTCATCTCTCGCACGCCGCCGATCTTGTGACTAGCGGAATCGTTTTCACTGCTGCTATCGACGAGTTGCTCTGCCTGCTTCACTCCTTCTTCGGCCGCTTTTCTTGCTGTGGACACACATAGATATACACACATACACACACATACATACATATATACATATACATATATATATATATGTATATACCTGCGGGCGCATTGCGACCAAAAGCGTCGCAGAATCATCCGCTGCAGCAGCAGCCAATGAAGGCGAAACAAAAAAACAACACGGTCCGTTCATTATCGAAACTGAAATGCGAACGCGCGCGCTCTCTCTGCGGCGGGCTGCAGGGGAGCCCATCAGAGCAGCGGTTGCTTGCGGGAAACTCGGTGGCCTCGACGTCTTTCTCATCGGCTTGCTTCCTGTAGCGCCGACGACTTGGCGGCGAGGCCTTGCGTCGCGGCAGAGCACCTCGCGTCCGTCTTTCGTCTCCTGCTGCCGCGTCCCTCAGCGGGCCGTCTTTGTCCGCTTCCAGCCAACCCCCAACGACGCGTGTTACAAGTTTTATGTCGATGAGATGCAGTTTCTGCCGCCCAACGCCCACACGATGGTGTTCAACAGCACAAACAGCTACATTTCTCCACTTGCCCACACGCTGCTTGAGGCGCTGCCGATGGTGGAGGAAGTCACCGTGGGTACGTCCTTTGTGACGGTGAAGCGCGTGGAGGAGGCGAATGCGGCGGCTGCGGCCCGCTACTTTGCCATGAAGTTAAACAGAGTGCAGCAGAACCACGAGACCGACGAGGAAGCTGCTGCGGCGCGCTCGCAGGCGCTGCAGCAGCGCGTCGCCGACGCTTTAAAAAAGGACGGCGAGACAGCAGCCGAACCCCGTAGTTGCAATGCAGCTTCTACCGCACCGCCGTTGTCGCCGGCGGATGCGCCCTTTGACGTCGGCGGGTTCACAGTTTCGCCATCTTCGCAGGACGAACAAATCGACGAGGCTGCCCTGCAGTCACTGATCGCCGAGACAGACTGGTCAGAGCTCAAGTTGCACGTAAGCGCCCTGCTCACGGATCACATCTGCAGCGGCAACCCGCACGTCGATCCCAGCGCCCCCCATCCCCACGCCGACACAGTCCCGGAGGAGGGCGATTCGGAGGTGGTGCTGATGATCAAGGAGCTTGTCTCCACCACGATCCGACCGCAGCTGCAGGACGATGGCGGTGACCTCCGCTTCGTCGGTTTTGACCCCGTCTTGGGCGACATGCACGTCGAGCTGCTTGGGGCGTGCCGCACCTGCAAGAGCAGTAAGACAACGCTCGTGGATTTGATCGAGCGCACCACACGGCACTGGATACCTGAGGTGAGCGCCGTCAAAGACGTCTCGCGGGCCACCTCCGCGTTCGAAGACTTTGCCGCACATCACAGCAACGCGGCGGCAGCAGGCGCAGATGGCCTCTCTTCCTCGCCACTTACAGACCGAATCGCAGGGGAAGTTGATGACGGTTCGCCGAATGCAAACGGCACAGTGCAGTTTTCTCCGTCGCCGACGTCGGTGTCGGCGCGCGCTGCGTCGGGCGCGTACAAGATGGTGCGCAAAGTGCAGGCGTCCTCTGCTGGAGAAGCCGGAACTGCCTGCTCTGCTGCTGCACCGTCGTGATGTTCGTCATGGTGGCGCGCCATACTACTTGCCCTCTGCTGCGCCTCCCATCCTTTTGTTTCTCTTTCCTGTTTTGGATGTGAGTGATTCACCGATTCCCTTCTTACTCTTTCGCACTCCCTCATGAAGACGGTGCGTGTGCGTGTGTGTGTGTGTGGGCACGCCTCTCGGTGCGTGGCAGCTCAGGGCCCAGTACAC
>NC_018260.1:174417-174590 GCF_000227135.1 Leishmania donovani | reverse complement strand
ATGCGGCGGCGGTAGTGGTGGTCGGGGCTTGAGGCGGAGGCGGTGCTGAGATGACTGGGCCGACGCATTGCTGTACCGCGTGCGCGCACCGCTGCTTCGCAGGGCGGGATGGGGCCTGCGACATGCCGGGGTGGGGTGGCGCTGGAGCTCGTGCTGGACGGCAGAGGGCGGGC
>NC_018260.1:147310-174318 GCF_000227135.1 Leishmania donovani | reverse complement strand
ATGCGGCGGCGGTAGTGGTGGTCGGGGCTTGAGGCGGAGGCGGTGCTGAGATGACTGGGCCGACGCATTGCTGTACCGCGTGCGCGCACCGCTGCTTCGCAGGGCGGGATGGGGCCTGCGACATGCCGGGGTGGGGTGGCGCTGGAGCTCGTGCTGGACGGCAGAGGGCGGGCACCCGCTGGGAAGGAAAACAGACGCTTTTCGTGCACTGGAGTGGAGAAAGCGACAACGAAAGAAAACAATGTGATGAGTGTCGGTTATCGTCATGCTTGGTCAAGGACGCGTTCCAGCTGATGGTGTGTGCATGAAGGCAAGGGAAGAGAGGCGGAAGCCATGGACCACGTTAGAGTCTGCCGAGTTATCAGTAGCCGATACGTTTGCGCAAGACAACGTCTTGCCTGTGTGTCGGCACGCACCCACGCACTCACCCGAGCCACCGGTGCTCGCATGCTTCCTTCAATGCCCCTTCTGTCCTTTTCGCGCCCATCATGTCGTGCGTCTGTGCTGTCTTGCCAGTTACTCTAACTTCTCTGTCTTTGTCCGACACTCTTTGTTTCTCGTACCCTCACTCGCACTGCGCATCCCACCTCACTGTTGAGTGCTGCCGCCTGGGCGTTGGTGTGCCCCCCTCCTGCTTCAGCAGAAGTAGCGGCGCTGATGGCGTACTGATGTTTGGTGTATGCTGATCTGTAGGATGTTGAGTGCGTAGGGCTGCGCATCTAGTTTCTGTGCCTCTTGGTGCCGTCTTGCATCTCTGTATGTGCGTGTAGATGTGTATCTACATGTATGTATCCGCCTCTCTTCTCAGGTGATGTGGCGGCCCGTTGTCGGCTCGACATTGGGAAGCGGGTGAGGGACAGCGCTGCGTCTAGCACCCTTCGCTCGGAGTCTTTACCGCGCCTGCGCTCGCGTATTCGAGAGCGTATCGATCTCTCTGCTCGAAATGTCAACCGCAGACATAGTACCCTTCACGTGCGTTCGACAGAACACCAAGCGATTGGGCGAAAGGGGGCGCTGAAGAGCGAGACGGAAATCGCGGAGGGCTGAGGTGCGCACGCGCTTCGGACTCCCTCTTTTTCTCCCCTGCCTCCTTTCTACGTGGCCCCCTCCTCCTTTTCCCCTCCGCCGGTGTCTCGAGAACACTTCTTGTGCTGCTGTTGGGCCTCCCTCTCGTGGAAGAACACATAAAACGAGCGCGAAGATGCATGCGCATGGACGTACGGCCGCACGCCGGCACGACTTGCGAAGGCTTGTGTGAGCGGTGGTGTAAGTTTGTGGACGTGTTTCGTGCATGTTGGCAGGCAAGCGGCGGGCAGCGGCTCTTTCTGTGCGCTCCTCACAACGAAGAAGTGCAAACATTGATCAAATATTTTCTAATGGGGCGCTTGAACCGGCGCACGCCATCCGCTCTCGCTTCCTCCCTCTTGAGCGCGTCACAGAGCATTATTCTCTCTCAGTCTTGCGTGCGCGCACACACACCGCTTTCGCGCGCTCTCTGTGGACCTGCATATGGCGACGATGCGCTGCTCTTGCTGTTACTCTCCTTGCGTCGCTCGCTCGTTTCTTTCCACTCCTGCCTAAAGAGCGCCCTTCTTTCTCCCCGTTCTCCAGCTTCGCTCTCAAAGGCGTCAGGCAGTGCTCGACACAGCGCCTTGGATCCGCTGAAGCGTCGCGCACTCTGAGGCGCAGGTGAAACCGAAGCACGTGGAACAGCGCGTTTCTTCGCGTCTCTTTTCTTTTTTCCCTTCGCGTGGGAGCGCGCCCAATCACTGTGCACAAATCCGCTCAGGTGAGTCCGTCTTCATATACGTTCTTCGTTGGTTCGATGAGAGAGGTATTGGCGGCGGAGCGCGAGACGTTCTTCCAGGCTTCCGTCCAGGACGGCGAGCCGTACCGGTGGACCGCATTGGACACCTCCCTGGACGTCAGCGGCTCTCTTCGGTTGTCGCACCTGGTGTATCTTCCTCCGCCATCGTTGGAGGTACTGAGAGCGTATGAGGCGTCTCGGGGCATCTCGCGTGCTGCAACTGTGCATTCCGTTCGCGCCATCGTGCGCACGTTGACCTCCAACAACAAGGTGGAGGAGTACGTGGTGGCATGCTTCCCGCTCGATGTGCAGCGGCTGGCCAACGCACAAACCTTCACAGTTCCGTCAACGGAGGCCGACCAAAGCGGGGCCGCGGCGGCGGCTGCCGCTCCGTTGCCAAGGTACACCGTAGCCTCCCTCCTGCCTCGCCGGCACGACGCGTCAGCAGGCTTTTCAAGCACATTTCTGTTGCCATGTCCCACAGACATTGTCACGCAGCTGAACATTCGGCTGGGACTGGATGGATTTACAGAGCTGCGGGTGGATGGTCCAGGGACAGTGGTATTCACGGGAGAGCAGCGACTGACGATGGTGAGCCACTGGAGACACGAATGCGATGCTCACTAAGAGCAGCACCTCCATTTCGCCGATGTGGGCTGTGTGGGCAACGTGACGGCAGTGCCCATCCCCTTTTCCGTGGTCTAATTTGCCCAGAGGATTGAGGGTCAGGGGCCCACAGGTGTGGTGGTGTGCTCTCCCACCGCGCCCGCGGCGAAACGGTGAGGAATGCAACGAATCGTGTAACATAACAGAGTGAAAATGAGCAGCCGCGGGCCACGCGAACATGCCCCCTTCCCTCCGCCCCAGCCGGACACAAAAGCGCACAAACAGATGGAAATCAAGAGGAGGCAAAATGCAGAAGATGATCACATCGGTTCCAGTGACACACCACGGGCATGCCTGGGAACAGGTGCGCACCGTTTTACAGAGCAGCTGCTGAGCGTGAAGGCACTTGTGTACACGCACCATGCTCATGAGGGCTCGCCGGCGCAACAACAGGCGCCTCTGTCAACTTCCACCACTGCGGCGAGTAGCGCGCGTGGAGAGTGGTGATGCTGCCGGCGAAGTTTGTTTCCGCCGCCTTGTGCTTGCCAACTGCTCATGCGCGCGTAATCGCTGTGCCTGCGCAGCTGGTTGTGTGTCGCGAGTGGTTGCCATGCTTGCTACCAGGCCCTCCCTTCAAAACACTTCATTGCTTCCTTCCTCTTTCCCTATGCCGCTTGCGGACTTCTTGCCCCCGCCCCTCACCAAGGTCGTCAGAACGTCGTCGTAAACAAGCACACAGGGGTGCGTGCGTCGGCAACTCTTGCTTTCCTACGGAGGACTGCCGCTACACGCACGCCTCGTCCGTGTCAATGACACAGTCCCCCTCCTTTCCTCACATCCGCAACCGTCTGCTCATCTCTACAGCTGTGCTTTTAAAACCGGTCGCTCTTGTCTGTCGGAGTTGCAAAGCAGCACGCACCTGTGTGTTTGCTCGCCCTTCTGCTCAGCTGCCGTGGTCCCCTCACACCCTCCTTCGTACCCCACGCGGTGCAGCGACTGCCGGCAGCTTTCCTTTCTCTACATCACGCTCACAAGCAGTCGTAACGCGGAGACGTCGTCCAGTCTACCCGCCAGTTTAAACACTTTTCTCCTTATTCGCAAGCGTTGCCTTGCGCACTCCGCTTTAACCACCCTTCCATGCTTGTAGAGCCCCGCATCCTCACAACGACAGAAAAGGCAAAGAAAGGACCATATTTGCCGTCCATTTGAGGTGGGGTGCACGCCATCCTCGGGGAAGGAGACCCCCGTCTCAACACACACACACACGCACACGCGCATACTGACTTCAACGACACATTTGGTGCAGGCCACCCCGCAGCCGCGTACAACCACATTGCTGCTTCTCTGACCCCTCGCCCGTACCGTGTTTCGCTTCCGAGCAGCTTAGAATGAGTACCTCCTCGTCGCAATGCCCACACAGTCCGCCATGCGCCGCTACATCGCCATTCCTTTCCCGCACCATGTTGTCCACGTCTGAGGTGCCGTCCGTTTCTGCTGGCACCAGCGGTGCTTCTCTAACTACAAACTGGCTCGCACAGTTGTCTGCTTCGCAATCGGCGAACACCGTTGCCGCGTCCGAGCACTCTAAAGTGTCTATGCCTGCGCTTGTGGGGCTTCAGCGGCTGGCAGGAAATGCGTTCTCGCTACGCCAGGTGTCGGTGCCATGGTCCTCTGTCGCAGCATCCAGCACTACTGGCTCGACAGGGAGCACAGCGTCTCTTAACCGTGCCACATCATTGCCGGAAGCGGAGGTGGCTGCGACAAGCACGGCTACGTCGATATCGTGGACTGCACCAGACAAGTCACTTCGAGCGGGATGGGCGAGCCGCACCCCACTTCCTGTTACGGCCATGACGGTGCCACACCCGGCCACGGCCTGCGCTCCCTGCTCATGGCGCGGCACTGCAGGAGGGTGGCGCCAAGATAAGCAGGCGGCGCCAAGTGAAGCAGAGCAAGTCGTCGGCGACTCGGGAGTGCTCATGACGCGGCCGCCAGCGTCCTTGCAGCTAAACGGGCCTAGTGGGTCTTTACCCCAAAGCGTGCATCCTTCACGATTGCCCGCCTACGAGGGGCATCCAAGTGACGCACAGATCGGGTTCGCGACGACCTACACCGTGCCCCTCGGCGCCCCGATCGACATGGCGGCGCCACTCAGCCCACTAATGCAGCCCGCGCCCCATAGTATCCACGGCTCTAATCTCAATCACAGCGGCAGGGCGCACAGGATAACGCTGCAACTTCACTCCTCCGAGATCGGCAGCGTGCTGTCACAGACGGCGCCGCAGCGTAACAGCGGCGGCAACGATGCGCGGGACTCCGCAAGTCAACGGTCGCTGCTGACTTTCACCCCCCGCGACGAAGCGACGTTTCCGGCTGCGGTGCGCTCGGGGCTCTCCTCGCTGCCGCCGCCTCTGAAGGCGCCGATGCCACTGCCGCACAGGGCGATCGCTGCTTCAGAGATGCATACACCAGCTCACGTCACTGTCGATGGCGCGCTCATGAACGGACAGCGCTCGCTGCCCAGACCAGCTGACGCGCTTTGCAACCTGCTCCAGCAGTACATAGATGCGCAGCGGGCACTGCAGCCAGATGCGCGGCAGCAGCTGGGTGGCGTGCCTGGGAAGCTCACGGTACCGCTAGACATCCAGGAGCTGGTTCTTCGGCAAGTGCAGGACTTCGCTTTGCAGGTCGATGCTGCGGCTCATCCGCACGCGCCACCCCACGAGCGGGAGGCCGTCGGTTCTTCGGACCAAGACCACGGTGTGGAGTCGGGAACAGGTGGCCCATTGGGAGATGCGGTGCCCCCGCCGCTTCTGTCGGCCCCTGCTGCGCACAAGGGCGACGAAGTTCCCTGGGATATCATTTTCGGCTACCTAACGCACCCTCCAACCGCAGCACACGCCACGCTGCGTGCCGTAGCCCCTGCGTCGCGGCGCCGACTCGAGCAGCTGGGGTGGCGATGGATGATCGCGAAGGTCGCTATGAGCGTCTGCCCCTTCATTCAGGAGAGCGACGCGGAGGGCTTTGTGCGGGACGCGTATGCGCGCTTGGATGGGCAAGAGCGGCAGTACGTTGGGAGCGTACCAGTCGCACGCCGTACCCCGCTCCTCCCACCATACCGGCCGACGCTGGCCAAGGGCGAGCGCCTGCTCGATGGCAGTGCTCTGCTGCACTGTGAGCGGCAATCGCTGCTGCTGGATTGGGCGTGGCGCGAGGGGTGGCTGCACCGCCTCACATGCACCCACCACGCCTTCGTGCTGCCTCGCCTTTCCGGTGGTCGCACCGTGCTTTCGCGCATTTGCGTCGACGGCGTCTTTTGCGACGTGCTGCGGCCAAAGCAGAACCGACTCGACGGCGGTGCTGTTGAGGGCAAAGGCGGATCGGGCGGAGCCTTTGAGACATCCGGGGGCGCAGGGGACATGAGAGCCAAGGCTGCTTCTGGCGCTCAGCTGACACCGCCGCCTCTGCCTATTCTAGAGAAGCGACCTACCGAGGCTTTCAGCGCAACGCGGAAGCTGCTGGACGATGCCGTCAGTGCGATTTCGCGAGAGTGGGCGCGCAGCGCAGGTGCACCGCGGTCTAAGCAGCTTCAGGCCACGCTGGCCTCTTTCTCACAGCCCTCTCGCGCCAATACTCCGTCGTCTACCGTCACAGCGGCTATGGACAGCTCCCTCGCCAGCCCACCACAGGAGGTGGAGAGACCCTACCGTTGGGACACAGTCACCGACCTTCAGCACCATCCACACTACGGCCATGCATCGCTGCCCGTTCTTGTCGAGGATGTGAGTGGCACCGCACATTTGCTGTGCACGAACAAGACTCGACTAGACACAGCAGAGGTGCGGGGATGGGTCAGTGCCTGGCTGCAGCACCGCCACCGCCTACCTCGCCAGCCCATCTGCACCAGCGCCGCCGAGTTCTTGCTTGTGCGGTCGCCGTCGGCGCCACTACGCGCTATAGACGATGAAGGCAGTGAAGGCGACCGCGTTGTGTGCACCACTGCCGCCGCCGCCGCCCCTTCGTTGCAGGCAGACGCCGGCAGAACGAGGCGCACCGACGGCACCCCACCCAGGGCAGAGGGCGGTGCAGCACCCGGCCCACCTCTGTTGACTGACTCTGTGACCCCGCCGAAGGGTGGCTGGAAGGAGGACGAGGACGAGGACGAGGAGAGCCACGGCGCGGCGATGCCGGAGCTGGTCTTCAACCTGGACGGATCGAGGGATCATGCACACATACTCAACGCTGAGGGGCTCGCGGGCGTCGTGGCTGTCGGTGAAGTCGGGCACGCAGGGCGCGACCCTGCTGCGGAGTACCACTTTCGTGTGCACCTGCAGGATTTGCGCAACAAGGGGTACGGCGTGGTGCGCAGGATGAACGAAGTAGACCCGCCGTGGTTGATGCTGGGAAACGCGTCAGGTCCTCAGCCGCGGCCTCTCGCGCTACATCTGACAGAGCAGCACATACCGTGGCTAGCACATCAGCTGTGCCCTGACAGCGAGGGCGGCGGCCTTTTGGATTTGCAGGAGCTTCATCTTTTCGTAACGGAGTCGCTGCTGCCGCCAGGATGGGCGGCGGCGTGGCGATGGTGCATTGGCGTGCTGCGCGATCGCAAGAATTTGCTAGTTTTGAGTGTGGCCACACGTCCATGGGCCCCAGTCATGGCAGAAGGCGCGGCGTCGGATGTACACAGCGAGTGCAAACCGCACGACGCTTCTGAGGTCATTGGGGTGCTGGATGCCTTCACCGCCCATGCTGCTATGTTCACAGAGCCGCTGCAGGTGTTGAGCCTCCAAGGCGCCGTGGCGGACGCTGCGGCGCCGCTTTTCTGCGTTGTGAACCGTGGAGCACACCCGGAGATCGACAGGGAGGGAGGATCACCGGCTCTGGAGCGCTTGCGAGAGCTCTATGTGAGCGTTCGCAGCGGCCAGGGTGCTGGCGGTAGCCCCTGTTCTGTCGGGCTTGACGACGTGCATGTCACCGCTACCGTGTATCCGGTGCTTCAAGTGCTCTGGCTCGACGCGCCGCGCCTGCGCCACATCCACCTCGACGACTTGCTTGTGTTGCGAGAGCTGCATCTCATCTCTGAAGTGCCGCTTGCCTGCTCCGCTCTACGCGGGGTGGAGCGGCTTCCTCACCTGGAGGTGGTCCACTTGGAGAGGGCTGTTATCGACGACTGCTCTTTCTTTGGCGATTGCCCCGCTCTACGCGAGCTGCTGCTGCACGCCTGCCGACTGTCGCTTTTTCCGCCGTCGTTCGCGATTGTGCCGGATCGCGGCGGCGGACGCCCGGAGGAGCTGCGCGGCGTGGAGAGGGCGCCACGGCTTGAGACGCTGTCACTCTGTTACACGGAGGAGGTGAGGAACTTGCAGAACTTTGCTCGGTGCCGCAGCTTGCGCCGCATCCTCCTAACCCGGTGCAACGGCATCAGCTCCAGCTCCATCGCGGGGCTAGAGCATCTTCCTCGTCTTGAGCTGCTGGCGATGGAGTACACACGAGTGAGCGGTCTCTCGCACTTTGCGTCTACCCCGGCGCTGCGCATACTGCGCGTGGACGGGTGCAAGCGTGTGCTACACTCCTCTGTGATGGGTCTGGAGAACGCCGCCGTTCTCACGGAGCTGTCGTTGAAGAACACCAATGTCTCGACGGTCGCCAACTTCGGCGGGGGGTGCCGTTCGCTCCGTTCACTGGACTTGAGTGGCTGCCGGCATCTCGACGTCGACGGACTCCAAGGCATCCAGGCCCTGCCTCAGCTGGAAGTCCTCTGCCTTTCTCACATGCCCATCACGGACGTCAACTTCCTCGCCGACTGCGTGAGGCTAACGGCGCTCTACTTGGAGGGCTGCACGGAACTGTTGCCCACGTCATTGGAGGGCCTCCAGCATGCGCCACGCCTTCGCAAGATTGTGGCGAACGGATGCCCTACCCTGACGCGAGTGGGCCGTCTTGGCAAGTGCGCTGCCCTCGAAGTCTTCGCCGTCACCGGCGCCACGGCGCTCACCGTGGAGGGTTTGCAGGGAATCGAGCAGGGTGGCCACATCGAATACCTGGACCTATCTTCCACCGCGGTGCACACGCTTCACTTCTTGGTGGGCGGCTGCCGCGCCTTGCGCTACCTCTCGGTGAAGGGGTGCCGTAGAATCACCAGCATGCGCGCACTGCACGGGGTGGAGAAGCTTCCGCGGCTCCAGGCGCTCAACATGGAGAGCTTGGATGTACACGGCCCCCTCGATTTCTTGGCGACGTCCACCTCTCTTCGCTATGTGTCCTATGCCGGGTGTGCAAGACTCTCAAGCGATGATGTGCAGGCGCTGCGCCGGTCGGGAGTGCAAGCGGCTATTCCGTGAGTCGCGCGGGAAGGCCCAGACGGCTTCACACATCGAAATACGAGCGCAAGAGAGGGACAAGAGGCGCTGCCCAGTCACAATACAACCTCTAAGAAGCACAAAGGTGTTTCCACGCGTGCAGACGACTGTCTGCGCCACCATCGAGATGCGCAGGCCCGCCTACATGGGAGGACCGAGGAAACAAAACAACAACAGCAGCGAAGGAGATTCACCGTAAGGGCGTCTGCGGAGACTGATTTGATGCTCGCTTTCTATCACATCCGCGGGGGCCGCTCTGCCTTGCAGACGTGACTTTCAGCGCCCTGTGTATGTGCTCCCCTGCTGTGTCGAGGTGCAGTAGCGTGCTCTCTCTCCCGCGTGCTGCCCCTTCCGCTGTTAATGTTGTGCTGCATGCCGCCTTGCCCGCCACTGCTCTCCGTCACGCCTTCTGTTGCCCCCCTACTTTCTCTCTCCCTCTCTCCTGCTTCTCATGGTTCCTGACAACACCAACACACGCGCCCACGCACACGCCGCCTACCTACTCTAGGAAGCAGCCGCTCTTCTCCTTCACCGCAACACTTTTTTTCCCACAGGCTCTCTCGCAACCTACATACATTCTCTTCATCTCTCACTCCCCCCAACCACCGTTCTCCGCGCCGAAAATGGTCCTCATGGAGAGCCTCGTGCTGGAGAAGAAGGGCGAGCTGACAATTCGCGAGGTGGATGTGTGCGACGAGCTCGGCCCGCACGACTGTCGCGTGAAGATCCACAGCGTGGGCATTTGTGGCAGCGACGTGCACTACTACGAGCACGGCCATATCGGACCCTTCGTGGTGGAGAAGCCGATGGTCCTTGGCCACGAGGCGTCCGGCACGGTTGTAGCGGTGGGCGCTGAGGTGAAGAACCTGGAGACAGGCGACCGCGTTGCGCTGGAGCCGGGCATTCCACGCTGGAACTCTGCGCAGACGCTGAGCGGTCTGTACAACCTGGACCCCGAGCTGACGTTTTTTGCGACACCGCCGGTGCACGGGTGCATGTCGACGACCATCATCCACCCCGCCGCACTGAGCTTCAAGCTGCCTGACAACGTGAGCTATGAGGAAGGCGCGTTGTGCGAGCCGATCGCCGTTGGCATGCATTCGGCGACGAAGGCCAGCATCAAGCCAGGCGACGTGGGCCTCGTGATCGGGTGCGGCACGATCGGGATCGTGACGGCGCTGTCCGCGCTTGCGGGCGGGTGCTCTGAGGTGATCATCTGCGGCTCGCGCGACGAGCGGCTGGAGATCGCGCGCCGCTACCCTGGCCTACGCGCAGTGAACACGTCGAGGGAGGGCGAGCTGAAGCGCGCCGTTGCGGAGGCGACGGAGGGCAACGGCTGCGACGTTGTGTTCGAGTGCGGTGGCGCGGCATCGGCGTTCCCTCTGATCTACGAGCACGCCGCGCCTGGTGCGACTTGTGTGCTTGTGGGGATGCCGGTGGAGCCCGTGCCGGTGGACATTGTGATGGCGCAGGCGAAGGAGATCACGTTCCAGACGGCGTTCCGCTACCGCAACGTGTACCCTCGCATCATCCGCCTGCTGAGCTCCGGCAAAATGGACGTGAAGCCGCTGATCAGCGCCAAGTTCGCGTTCAAGGACAGCGTGAAGGCGTACGAGCGCGCGATGAACCGAGACCCGAAAGACATGAAAATTATGATACAGATGGAGAACTAGTGCACCCGTTGGCTGCGCGGCGCTCGTTGGCGCCGTCCCCCTTCCCTTCCGTCCTTCTAACTATTCTTATTCGAACTGCTCTCCTGTGCACTTGCCAGCCTTGGCCTTGTTTGTGCCGCCTCTCTATTTTTTCCGCTTCCCTTCTCCGTCCTTTTCTCGTGCCTCTTCCCCGCTCTGTCTTCTCCTGCGTTTTGCAGGCGCTGGGCCCGCGTTGTCAGGTACCCCGCTTCCCTGGCGTGTTGTTCGTAGCGGCAACGCCGTGGATCGCAGACGGCGTTGTGTGCGCGCGTGTTTGCACGGCCTGCGAGACTCTGCGCGGAGTGGCGGCATGTGCCCCGACTTCGTTGCGGCGTGAACAGAAAGAAGGCAACATAGTATTATTTCTCTTTGCTGTACTCTGCCAGACCCCTCCCTTCCTTCCCCTTGCCACCGGCCGACCCACGCGCACGCGGAGGCTCCTATTGTTTTCAGTTGGCATCTTGCGAATCCCCGTGCATGCGGCTTCACTGTTGCCCAGCAGCGGAGGAGGACGTACCCACGCCGCATCGCAGCGCATTCGCCTCTTCAGCCCTCTTGGCGTGGCTCTCTCTCCATGTGCCGCTCGCAACCTTTGGCGATTCGCCGGATCGCGTGTGAGGGCGGAAGTGAAGCGTTGGAGGATCTGGAGGAGGATCTGGGTTTTGTAGAGGTGGTCGAAAGGGCCGCCACCGGTGCACGACCCGTCACAAGCGGGGCGGGGCGCCACTGTTGGTACTAAGCCCAGCCTTCTTTTATTCTGCTTTTCTTCTCCGCTTGGATGGCGGCTCTTCCGAGGCCGTAGATGACCTAGCGACTGCTGCTGTGTACCTCTGCATCTGCGGGCGCACGCGCTTTCATAGCAAGACCCTGAGAGCTTGTGGCGACGCCAGCTGAGCGGCCTCACCTTCGCTTGCGCGGGCAGGGCTCAGCACGCTTTCGGTTTTCGCTTTCCGTGTTGCTTTCGTATTGCTGCGTAGCCGTGACGACAAGGTGACCAGAAGATGTCCGGGCTACACGAGCGAAGCGGGGCCGCAGATTCACACATATACGAAAAATTGAGCAAAGGAAGAGCACACTGGCAAGTAGAAGGAGGAGCGAGGCGAACAATCCCTGTACCCTCTGTCTGCCTCCGCATCCGGTGTGAATTCTTGTGTGCTTATGTATGCTTGTCTGCGTGTGTCGGTGCTCTGCTTTCGCGGTCTCGCAGAAAGTCAGGAACGCGCACCTTTTCTCTTCTCCGTTTTCTCTTCTCCTTTTTTTGTCTCACCGTCTCCCTCTGACATGCCATCACCTCCTGTGTGGTTTACTTCTTTTTCTTTTTGCTCTGTGGGGTTTGGGTGAAACCCAAGCATCCTCTTCATCCATCATAACTACTGCCGCCCCTTCCTCCTTCCTCTTCTTCGTCTTCCCTCCCTTTATCCCCAGTCGCCTGTGCGCTGGATGATGCACTGAAAACAGTGCAACCCTTCCCTCCCCCCTTTCCCCCGGACGAAATGTGCAACCTCTCGTGTAGTGACACAGCGATGCATGCTACATCAAGCCAGAAAATGCTTATACATCTGCTGTCACACGTGAAACACCCGGACAGGGATCTTATACGGACGCAGCACTGCAACGACAAGAAATGCAGCAGGTCAGGCGGCGCGCACATCATACGTGAGGCACGGAGCGCTGAGGGCAAGTCTGCTCGCATGCCTTTTTTTTGTTTTGCTCCCTGGAAGGGGTGACGAGGGCGCTGTGTTCTCCCAACCGTGCTCTCGCTTGGACGGCTGTTTCTCCTCCCTCCTCTCCTCACCTCCCCCCACCTCTCTGCGTCTCTCTGCTGTTTTCTCCTTTGCCGCCCTTTCCGATGAATCCGACACGCCAAAGAACCAGAAGACGGAAGCCTCTTTTCGTCTTGCTTGTTGGTCACATTCGTGGTGACACGGATGTGACGGCGCTTGTGTTCCCGTACCTCTTGAGCACGCTTCTCCTTGCTTGTCGCCCTACCACCACCCCCGCCTCTCCTCTCACTCTCTCGTTCTGTCGCCGCGGCCGACAAGCCCAAGGAAGCAGCCCTCCGGTACTTATTTGGCTGACCAACAAACATGAGGGATGCCGGTGACATAGCATCACCAAACCAGCCTACATGAACACTGCTCATGCGGACCGCCGCGCCACGTGGGACTGGGATGTCGCCTCACCTAGCGCGGCGATTCTCCCTGCGGGGGAGCCACCCCTACCATCGTCGGCGATGTTGTCGTCGTTGCTACGTTTGCTTTCTGCGGTGGCCAGCGGCTTGCGCACCCCACCGGCGCCGCCATCCACCACTTCATTGTTCCGAGAAGGCGCCCGATTTGGTGACGGGGAGAGCTTGTGTGTGCACGCATCCGAAGCGTCTTTCCTGTGCTGCTGTCTTGCGCTTCTTGTGTGCCGATGGGTTGCCGAGCGTGTGGCGATTCCTTCGGACGGCGATCTGTTAGCCATTCTGCGGCAGATTCCAAGCGCACCACTCGGACGCGGCCCATCTCACCCGTTGACGCCGTTCAACGAGGAGGCCGATGACGATGCCCGCGAGGAGAGCTGGCGCCGCCTTTACTGCAGCACGGTGGCGCTGGCGGACTGCCGTGTCTCTACGCTGCTCCCCGCCCCTCCACCACAGCTCACTCGCTCAGCGTTGACCGCAGTGCTGGAATTAGATTGTGACGTACTCAGCGATGACGATGACAGAGGGGCGCTAATTGATGTTGTGCTCTCGCACCTCTGCGCTGCGCCGAGTTTGCCAGGCGCTGCTGCGGATGCCTGTGGTGGCACCGAGCGAAGCGTCATGGCCGCGTTGAGCGACACGTGGCGTGATGTCAAGTCTCGCATTCCGCTCAAGGCCAGCTCCTCTGTCCACCTCACCGGTGGGCACATCAGTGCGCTTCTTCGCATGTACGCAGAGGCGAGCGTCGAGCTCGCATCGATTACACTTCTGCGGACCCTAACAGCAGCGGCCGAGCCCACAGCGGGAGCAGACACAGAAATCGCAGCGGCAGTGGCTGCTCTTGGTGCGGTGCACGAAATTCTCGGTGCTCAGCAGGTGGCCCGCATCACCGCATCGCACATTGCCTCCGTTCCTACTGACCAGACCAGCCTCCATCGTATTCGTACCCTCCTGCTTGCGCTTCTTGGCGCATCGCCGTTGTCCTCCTCGCGCGCGCAGTTTTATCTGCACCCGCATCTAGAGCTCAGCATCGATCCGTCCCGCAGCGTCGCTGGGTGTGGCCTGGTGGCCATCGGCACTCTCGGAGAGGGAGAGCTGCTCGCCCGAGAGGCGGCACTTGCCACGGTGGCCGGCACGGAGGTACGCATATTTTGCCGAGGCGGCTCCGAGACGACGAGCGCCGTCGCCAACACCGAAGAGCACATTCAGGACAGCACGCCGATCTGGAGGGAAGGTGTGCGACGTTGCCACAGCAGTGCGGCGACCGCGCCTGTGGCGGAGGAAGCAGCGAATGAGCCGATCGCTTGGACACGTCATCGTAAGGACGCAGCGCCGTTCATCACAGAAAATGGCGATCGCAGCGCGGCAGCGCAGCTTCTTAGTCTGCTGGCCCGCTTCCCGGATCTACTGCGCAGCGGCCTGAACCAGTGGGCCGAACGGGTGATGCGCGATGCTTTTGCCTTTCAGTCTGCCTCGTGCGTGCAGCAGATGCAGGCCAGCAAGGCCACAAAGCCTCCGGCGGAGGCCGCAGAACAAAGAAGCCCGTGCGACACAAACATCACTGCCGGCGCGCCGCTACGCAGAGCGCGGAGCTGGCGCGGAGGCGCGGTGCATGCATATCTTCCATCCGTGCCTCAGCTGCTTCTCGACGTGCGAGGCGTTGATGAATTTCGCATTGAACCGCCACCCCGATCGTGGCGGCACAAGCCGTGCAATGGGCAGCACGGATGCGTCAATGCAGGGCTGAAGAGAGGTGATGGTGACTGTGGCGTGGCTGCATGCGCTTCTCTGAGCGCGAACGATGTGTCTGTGAAGGCACTTTTCCCGTTCTTGCGCCACCTCAACCACGCGTGCGTCCCCAACGCGATCCTCGTGCTGGACAGGACACCCACGCATCTATGCAGAAGCGGCGACGACGGTGTTGTCGCGTCACTCGTTGCACTGCGGACCATCGAGAGCGGAGAGGAGATCACGGTGTCGTACGTGCCTGCCACTACAGCTCTGACGGTGTCGCAAAAGGAGCTGTCGGAGACGCTTGGATTTCAGTGCCGCTGCCTCTTGTGCACCCAGAAGGCCGCGTTGCTACGTGGGCATGTGTGCGGCGAGTGCGGACAGCTTATCTATGAGCCAGACATCCAGGGGGAACCTGAGGCTCTCACCAGTATGCTCGCAGCGGCTGGTGCGTCGAAAAGGACCACCGTGTTCCGGCATGAGGAGAATTGCCCACATCGGCGAAGGACTTGTGAGGTACACGGCGTCACCGAAGAGAGGAGCTCAGCTGCCGCTCAGTTGCAGCGTCAGCTGGATGGCGTCGTAGTGCGGTTGGCCAAGGGTGAGGGCGAAGGCGAAGCCACAGAGAACGCGCGTGATCCGGTGGTGGAAGCGGTGCGACACCTCGTCGACCTCGACGCGTGCGTCGCCCGGACTCTTCTGCCTACGCACTTTCTGCGACTGCGGCTTCGCTTGGAGGCGTTCGCCTACTCAACGGTGGCGAGAGGCCTCGGCTCCACTGTGAGCGCCGAGCTCATCCATCTCTGCGCAAGCACCCTGGAAGAGCTGGAGATGCTCATGCCGACCAACCACCCCCTCTTGACCGGGCTGCGCATGTACCTCGTCTTCAGTCGTGGTCGACATGTGCGAGCGGTAAACGCCGCTGAGGATTTGGCGCACGGCACGCGGCACGCGGAGTGCTGCGGTGCCGTGCGCGAGCAAGCCGCACTGATGCAGCTGCCTTTTGTTGTGGACCCGCTTGTGCGCCGTTGCGTGGTGCGCTGCTTTCAGGAGCACTACGTGCAGCTTCTGCGGTGGAGAGCAGAGTGGCTGTCGCGCGCTGGTGAGGCCGGCGCCTTGATGTCTTTTCTGGCACGGTACTCGGTGGAATTGGAGGCTTGCGGCGTGACGACGGCGGAGCACATGGAGCTGCTGTCCTGCATGGAGGACGGTGCCGAGGACGCGTAGCACAGCCACTCGCAGGGTGGTTGGCGTGCTGTCGGTCACCAAATAACCAATGCATGTGCCCATGGGCGCATGTCTCCTTCTTCTGCTGTGCTGACGGGAGGGAGCGCAGCGGCACAGAGGCGCCCAAAAGAGGATCACACACACGTGGCGGCACTGTCCGTCTTTGACCTTTTCTTGCCATCAGGGATGTACATATCTGGGAGGGAGAGGAGGGGGTGGAAGCGGCGGCACTGGCCGACCCCACAACATGCGTGAGCTCCTCGTTGTCTGCATGTCGGGTGGCATTCGGCACGTTCAGCTGAGGCCGTGTGATGGAGCGCGCGCGGCAAACATAATCGTGCAGCCTTCTGCTCCTGCCTCTCTCTCGCGGTGCGTTGCTCAGGGGATGCACTTCGTGCTCCCACTCTGCCCCACACCGTCCCTCTCCCCCTCCTTTCCTTCCCCTTTTCCCTCCTTTTCTTCTGCGATGTTTGGGCTCTGTGCGCGTTATTCGCTCATCCGCGTCGCGCTGTTCCCCTCGTGCGTTGGCGGCGGAAAGTCAGACACGCCGCGACTACGTCGGCGTCACACATTGTGGGTGCTTTAGGAAGCGACAAGGTCAAGGAACAGGGACGCCGTCCACGGCGCAGGAGTGATTGCACTCGTCCCTCTCTCCGCACCCCAGTGCGGGCCCACCTCCGTCCTCTTCCCCTTTCTTCCCTCATACCCCCCCCCCCCCACACATTCCTCACATCCATGGAGGCGTTGCATTACGAGCTGTGGGACCGCTGCACGTCTTTTGTTGCCTCTGCCTGCGCTGGCCGTGATGCTTCGCACGGCCTTGGCCATATGCGCAAGGTGACGGAGCAGGCGATCCTGCTGTACCTCATGGACACCGCCGCGACTGTGGCGCCCGCGGAAAAAGCCGGTATGTTGTACCGGATTATACTAGTGGGCATGCTACACGACGTGGCAGACCACAAGTACGACGTCGCTGGCGCTCTCCTGCACCGAGTGAAGTCCTTCGCTGCTGCCGAGGCGGCAGCGCTGGTGGCCCACGCAGAGAGCACGGACCCACGTCTTTTTTGTGTCCCTCTGCCGCGTGCCAACGCCGGCGAGACAGAAGGAAGTGCGCAGCAGGTGGTGCAGCAGGTGGCGCAGCTCCTGCTTACCTCACTGGATGCCATCTCGTACTCGAAGGAGGTGAAGCGGGGCATGCGCTGGTTTGTGCCCGCGCTGAGCGAGGGCGTGGAGGCAGCGACGAAAAGCAGCAGCTGGGTGGCGGTCCGAGATTACGTGAGCGACGCGGACAAGCTGGAGTCCATCGGCGAGGACGGACTGCTGCGCTGCTACGAGTACACATGCGTACAGTATCGCGCTTCGGCGCTGGCACAGCTTGCATTGAAGACCCCCCGACCCTCCGCTGAGACTGCTGTGCCGCAGGGGACCGCAGTCGAACGGCAGCTTGAAGCAGTATTGCTGCGCGAGGTGGTAGCTCATTTCCACGAAAAGCTGAAGCGCTTGCTGCCAGTGTTCATCGTGACATCCTCTGGCAAGCACTTGGGGATCCCGCGTGCTGCCGAGATGGCTGCCCTTCTGGAGGAGTGGCAGCACTATGGACCGCCTCCTGTCACGATGTATTGGCGCAACGCTGCGGCCGAGTGCACACCAACGTGATTTTGAGGACTTTTGAGGAGGAAAGGGGGAAGTGACGCTGCTGAGGTTCTTGTGATGTTTGCTCTTGCACACACACGCTGACGTGTATGTGTTGTGTTGCCCCACCACCTCTTTGCCCACATTTTCTGATCCCTCTAGCATACTCCATACATGTGTCTTCGCCCATGACGATGCGCGGCGTGGATGTGGGTGCGGACGACACACGAAAAGGCCAAGCGACGTATGAAAGGGGGTGAGTGTCTTGCTCTTCTTCCCCTTTTCTGATCCTCCGTTGCTGCCTTTCTTTTCTTCCCTCCGCTCAACACGTCACCGTCGTCGCTGCGGCCGCCTCCAAGCACGGCGACATTCGTGCGAAACGTGTGAGGTGGCCTAAAAAGGAATTCGCCTACCCGCGCCCGTCCCATTGTATCCCCTTTCCTCAACCCTCTTCCTCTTCCTCTTTTTCTCCCTCGTCCTCTCGGTGCGCGACTTATGCACCTCTCTGGCCATGAAGTCTGCAACATTCTTGCACGCCAATACAACATGGATGCTGCGGCTCTGTTCCACGAGCGCCAGGCGGATGTTGCCGCCTTTACGGCCCTTGTGTTTCGTCGGCCGACATCCGCAGAACGCAAGCCGCGTCCGACGTCGGCCTCCGTTTCATCGGCGACACACACCGCTACGAGTGAGGCAGAAGCCGTCACCTCTTCTCCTCCTATGATACGCGTGGCCGCGGTGACACCCGCGTACCGCCGCCCTGCCTCCGCGAATGTGCCGGTGTCACGCGTCCTTCAAGAGATCAAGGCACGGGCAGAACGAGAGCAGCGGATGGCACGCAAAACAAAAAAGATGGCCAGGAGCGATGCCGACGACCTTGCCGGTGGCCTTCCACATTTAGCCACGAGCGGCAGCCGTAGCGGTGCCCCGCTAGGAGCCATGGGCTTCTCCGCGCAGGAGATTCGCGACCGCACCTACCTCTGGATGACGGAGCTGGGATCGCATTGCAGCTCTGCCGACGACGTCTCGCGGCGCGCCGCCAAGAAAAGTGCCGCCCTCACTCCCCAGCAGCAAGCCCAGCTGCGCCGACTGCGCATCAAGCGAACCCGTCAACGCCTCTTGTCACACGCGCAGTGGGCCCTCTGGCTGCGTCGTCGGCGTCGGCTGTGGCACCGCCGGCGGCCGGTGGCTCGACGGCGGCACCTCGCTCGGCAGCTAGCACTCGAGTACGGGCGGCCGATTGGGCTCTGCCGCTGCTGCAGGAGTCGAAGACACCCGCCCAAGGCCTCAACTCCGGCGCGCAAAGCACGCCCGCCTCTCATCAAGGCTGCCCGCAAGGTGGTGACCCAGTGGCTTCCATCGCACTCGCGGCTGGTGAAGCGCTTCCACTACCGTATTGTTTTTCTTGCCGTCCAACCCGGCGTCACGCACGTATCGCTGACGACAGCGACATCATCGATCCCCTCGCACCATGGCGGTGATGCAGCGCTCAGCTCCACCGCGCCATGTGAAACGCGACGGGCAAGGCGTCTGCGCCTCTGTGCATCATGCGTGACTCGGGTCGCCATACCGTGTGAGCCCACGCGAAAGGATCATCGATTTTTGCAGCGTTGGGCGACCGCGCTCGCGGTGCACCATCGCCGGCGGCTCTTCTGCAGCCCCACTGCAGGGAATGCCCACCCATCACACTCACATGCATTGCTGACTGCGTCTGCCCCAGCCGCAACTATGCTGGCGGACCTTTCACATCACTGCGTGTACGTGCTGACGCCGCGGAAGAAGTGGCCACTCAGTGGTGGAGTATGCACTTCACCTAATTTACCGCATGAAGCTGCGTCTGTTGTCTCATCTGCGCTGACCAGCCTTCTTGCAGTACTCGGACTGCATCCTGATGTGGAGGGCGTGGGTGCCGCACCTTCGGGGGTGGTCTTTGCGCTTTCTCCGACGGCGCGCCATCAGCGCACACGACGAACTTGTGCAACCGTCGTGCATGGACACATGTGGTGTGCAGGTGCTGCATGCCTTGAGAATGCCGCCTTGAAGGCAGCCGACCAGCGCCGCGACTCTGTCAGCACTCTCTCTCGTCACACGCGTGTGGTGCCAGTGGTGCTGGTTGCTTCACTTCGCGCCAGAGCCGCAGTCGCTTCCATGGAGGTGCTTCTCTTCAGTGAAGGCCCGGTGCACTTCACTAGCCGCGCTATGACACAATTGCGAATTCAGCTTGTCTCATCCTGGAACCCGTGCACGCTGAGCTCGGCACGCGCCTCTGCATTTGAGTACTGGCGTTGCGACCCCTGCGCACCCTCTTCCCAGTCGGAGCCGGAGGCGCTCTCAACGCTCCAGGGTGCTCTCCAGCGCTGCGCCCGTGTCTACCGGCGGCTGCAGTTGCGTTCATTTCGCCCCCGCTGTAACCCCCGCGCTCGCCGGGGAAAATCGTCCGCGTCTCAACCCCGAAAAAACGCGCCAAGAATCGGTGCGACGGTTGCAGGGCCAAGGACTGCTGCGCATGGCCCTCAGCGGGCTTCGTCGCGCCTCTCCCTCGTGGCCTTTCCCAGCTTCTCCTCTCCGTTTCTGTCAGATTCGCACCGCAACGGGTCCGGGGAAGGAAGGGCGGCCCCGTACGCGTGGCGCCTTGCGCTTCTCTACCGCGTTCCTGAGAGCAGGAGACGTGCCGCGTGCACCCGCATCCGTGACGCCGCCGCTAGGTCTGCCGCATCCCTAGGCGTGGAGCGTGCCGTGGCCACCCCTTCGCCTCGACGTAGGTGCCTACTGTCGTGGCAGGCGCGTCGCGCTCACTTCCAGCTGGCTCGGCGCTTCTTCGGGTTTCTTCTCATGGCTCCACCGCGGACTGAAACAACGCTTAGCGGTGCCGCCGCACGCGGGCGGTGCCGTGCGCTTGGCTTCCAGGATCGCGTCACCCTCCTTCACTTGCTAGGCCGTCCTGCCTACCCTCTGGACTACGGGCTGTCCCGCCCTTCAGCAGCGGCGCAGCAGCGGCGGCAGCAGCGAAGCCGACCCACACCAAAAAAGGGCCGGGTTGTACGGCATGGCACAAAACGCAGTCGCACGCCAACGGACGGCACGTCTGCCGCTGCGGCGCCGGTGTGTGCGCGACTTCCCTCGTACCTGCACATACTGAAATACTATGGGAATGTCTCGAATGCGGCGTGTCGTGTCTTTGTGCGGGCGGCACACACAGATCACAAGCTCCCCACCCTGCACTGCAGCGTGGGGACGGTCCTGCTGCAGTACCGGTGGTTGCAGCGCAGAGGACGCGGCGCGTTGTGCATACCGGGTGTGGCACGCATCGGCGTTGTGACATCATCTGCCTTCTTCGCACAGCGATTCGGGTGCATGGTGGCACCTGTGTGGTGCTGCTTTCCGCCAACGACGAGCGGGACTGGCGGTGGCCCTATTCTTGCCGCTCTCGACAACGAGGAAGAACATGCGCTACCCGTGGCGGCGCACGGCGTCCACTGGACTGCCGCCTCTCTGGTCGGTGACACCGCTTCTGCTTCTGACGCACTCACCTACCTGCTCGCCCCTCCTGAGGTAGCGGATGATCTTCTTCGCCGCAGCACATTGCTCCAGCGAGACGAGCTGCCGCGAAAGCGAGCCCACAGTCGCCATCAGCGCGTGTTTGACCTTGGGCAAGGACGTGCCATGCGGGAGCTCGAGACGCTGCTTTACGATCCGCTGTCGTGCTCGCCGGTACAACTCATACAGTGGTACGCGTGACGTGGGCCGCGGAGTGGCTTCCACACGTGCAGGGTGTGAGGCAACGCTTAAGCATGCGCGCATACGTACGCACATGCCCGTGCACCTGCCGTTTGTGTAAAGAACCCATGACGTTCCGGAGACCCCTCTCCCTCCCTCGACGGTGAAAGCCCGTTGCACGCCGAGGAGGCTCCTGCGCAGGTTTAGCGCAGAGGCGCAGACGCAGCGGATGAGGAGCAGAATGCGTGTCGACATGGTGGTTTCCGTTCTCCACCGCCGACGTGATCGATTTATCTGGAGTTCGCCAGCGTCTGTTGTGCACTGTGCCCACTACACGGCGATAGCTTCACACACACACACACACACACACACACACACACACACTTTTGTTTGCACGCCAAACGTGTGCTTTTCTACTTTGACGGCAAAGGCCGCCAGAGGGCATGTCGCTGCGCATTCGGGGGATCTCACGAGCTGACGTCACACATGCCACCGCGCGGCTCACTGCCACTCTTCTAGGCTCATACGCCCCGCATGTCCCATATGCCGCTCTCCGCCCTTTCTTGTGCTCTGCGTACTCGCACACGTCTTTACCGTCATTTGAATCTGCCTGCTTCTTTTTTCAGCATCCAGTTACTGCTGCGGCTTTGCCGAGGAACGCTTGCCCGCACCGCGTTGGCCACCCGCGACCGGAGCAGCCGCTTTTGCCGAGTAGGCGCGGAAGCGAAGACGGGAAGGACAGCTGTAGGCCAGCTGCGTCCCACCAAAGCAATTGAAGACTTGTGCGCGCAAGCACGCGCGCACACCAACAACTTGATCATGGATGCCGGTTCTGTCTTGGACAACCTCCTCGAGCGCCACCGCGGCTTTGTCGCCGCACCAGAGCACGCGAAACTGGCGAAAGTCGTCCGCCGGCGCCATGGATCGACGTCTTCAGCATTGCCGCCGTCGAAGATGGTGGAGGCTGTGGAGCGAGGAGTGAATCCGCTCATGCTGGGGGTGCAGGCCCACAAGGCAGAGTCTGCCGCACGCGAGAAGGCGAAGGCAAGGAGGAAGGGGTCGGAGCTTGACGCATCCCACAGGCCCTCAGAGCCGCCGGCGCGGCCAAGGACTGCGTCCTCGAGCCCCCGCAAGACCTCTAACCAATCAAGAAATGCGTCAGCCTGTGCCGTAACGGTGCTCCAGACGCACACGCAACTCCCAGCGGTACCGGCGGCTAGAGAGATTCAGCGGGCACGCGAAGTGGCGGTTTCTGCAACTCTCACGTCACGCTACCAAGAGCTGCGTGCTAAGCGGCAGCAGGAGGATGAGGAGCGCAAACGCAGCCGCTCTGACACCGCGTCCGTACCGCACAGTGCCGCCGCAGGCGCCGGTAGCGAAGGCGAGAAGAGTGCACACAAACGTGTACGGACGGAGGAGAAACGGCTGCCTCCGCAGGGGCTCCCCTTGCAGATGATTACTTCCACCACGGTTTCTCGAACCCGGAGAGATTTCTGGCGACGGCGGTGTACGACGCGAAAGATTCTGCGGCTCGCGCGTGGGATCTCGCGGGCCTCAGCGTTGAGGCGCTACTGGTACACAACTCTCTCCGGCGACAAGGCGGGGGCTGGTGATTGCGGTAGTTTCGCACGAGCCACGCACGCGGGGCACACTGGTGATGATAGTGGAAGAGGCGAAAATGAGGAAGGGGCTGCAACAGCGGCACGTGCGTCGAAGGCTGCGTCAAAGCCAACGCCGGAGCCACTCGGACGTTCCACCCCGCCGTTGTCGGTGTTTGCATTGAATGACACCACAGAGAAGCGTTGTGCCCTCCGTCGTCTCCGCGCCGCTCGCCGCAGCGTCAACGACGCGCATGGCAGCACCCAGATGTCTAGTAAGCGGGGCGACGTCATGGCAGACTCGAAAGCTGCAGCTGCGACGCCTGAAACCGTCCAGCTGCCGGTAGCGACGGCACAATCGGCTGCCGACCGCACTAGATCCTCGCGCACGAGTCGCCGCCAGCGCAAGCAGGCTATTCGTTGCGTTCTCAGCTTCTCCGTGGCGAGCATGTGGGCACTGGCGGCCCGCATTGTCGCAGAGAGGCTGGGCACCGTTTCTCAGCTTCGCCTCGAGTGTATGGGCGCCACAGTGCCGGCATCGGCGTTGGCGGCGCGCAGCGAAGGAGCGGGTGTGCTGCCTCTCTCTCTCGCCCGCTTGTTCCCGCTGTTTGGCGCGCTTGTGGAGGTGCAAGAGCTGGAGCTCATGACAGCGCCGGTGCGCTTGCGCAGCTCTCGAAATGCGCGTCGCGCCCGCTTCGCGTCAGCCACCGGCGGCGAAGGTGCCCGTGGCGCGCCGGAGCTACGCGTTTTACAGCAACGCAAGGGTATTGTGATGGAGGAGTACAGCGAAACACTGGGTGTTCTGTTGCTGCCTCCCCAGTGCGGGGCCGATATGCAGGCTTGGACAGATGAAGTTACAAGGGTGCTTGCACAAGGACAAGACACGTCAGCGTGCGCGAGCAGGGGTGACGAGGCAGCACCGCTACTACGCGTGAAGTCGTCGCCCAGTATTGTTCGAGTGCCCAAACACTTCCCCGGGGCCTCTGGCAGCTTTGTGGAGCTGCTGCAACGGCTTCTACTGCGCACTCCTACCACACCCTCCACTAGCCACGGCGGCAGAGAGCCGACACCGATTGCTTCGACGGTGACGCGCGCACCAGCCACTCCTCTTGCGGGCCTGCGTGTGCTGGTGGCCGTGTTCTGCGGGGAGGTGCACGCGGCAGCTGAGGGCTGTAATGTCGCAGCCCGTCACGCTCATCGTGGTGAAGAGGGCCCGCCGGTGGCTGCCGAAGGCAGCAGGGCCGATGAGTACCCGCTTCATCGCCTGCTGCATCGTTGCTTGTGAGTGCAGCGCAGGCATGATATCACTGAGCTGCTGCGACTCGCCCTGCACAGATCCCCATCGCGAACAGCGCGCAAAACGAGTAGGGACTGTGAAAGGGAGGGGGGAAGGCCGCGAACGGAGCAGGATCGGATATTGCGGCGTCGGCAAACTGTTGGCCGGACTTATATCTCCAGTTGTGTGTGCGCCGCCTTGTCTGGACATGTGATGTTTGCTTGTGAGGGAGGCGAAGCGGGTGTTGCACTTTTCTACCTCGCTGCTGCTGCTGCCGCCACATCGTCCTCTTCCCTTTCCTTCTTTTCCCTCTGCCTGCCTCTGCTCAAGAACGTTTTAAACGGATAAGATCCACACGAAGCAAACAACGAACCTCACACAGAGCGGAAGACATATAGCGGCCCTTATTTCTGTCCTCTCGGCAGTTCGGAAAGTGCGCAGATTTGAATCTGCAGTCGAGCGCGGCAGAGGTGCAGCCGACGACGAGCCGCCGTCCTCCACGGACGACATATGAGACGCGAGCAGTCGTGCACCCTGTTGCCCGGTTGACGGATGCGTGCTACCGCGTTACGAGAGTGACGGCTTGCCTGCTTCATTCCGCCTCAAATACCTTTTCAGACGTGTTGTCTGTACAACCTCTAGTCTGCTGCCCCCCTCCCCCCACCCCACCCGCTTTCCCACCTTTCATTGACTGTTGCTTCTCCTCCTCAACAGTCCTCGTTTCCGTGCCGGCGCGCATGCCCATACGCACAAGCATACCGATACATACGCCAAACGCGTACATGCGTCTCCGGAAGCAGGGCGGCGCACGAAGGAACGCGAAGCTTGCATAGCACAACAAAAAAACTCAGCGGTGGGGCGCTGCTTTACCTTCTTGCTTGCCCCCGACCCAATCCCCACCCTGTATCCAAGGCGTGACAGCCCTGACCGTCTCTCATACACCACGAAGCAAAGACGTACGTCTCTCTCGTTCTTCTGATCTCGCAGTGTGGTGCAGGTCGTGCACGCCTATCAGCCTTCGCCGCCGCTTCCGCACGAGCATCCATCAAGATGAAGCGTGGCCGCAGTCGCTCCTCGTCCACCGGCTCGGCGGCGGCAGAAAAGAGGTCGCACACGGTTCGTGAGGAGGTGGCGCTGTTTCTCTTTCGCCGCGACTTGCGTGTGGTGGACAACACCGGTCTGCAGGCGCTCTGCGACGAGGCCGCGCGCCGTTCCATCCCGGTGCTGCCGGCGTTCTTCTTCAACCCGATTCAATGCGACAAGAAGAGGAACCCGTACTTTGGCGACGCCTTTTTCCAGTTCTTCTGCGAGTCCCTCATAGACTTGGACGGCGCGGCGCAGCTCAACGGTGGACTGGTGTGCCTACGCGGCAGCGACGAGGATTGCTTGCAGCGCATCCGAGACAGCGGCTATGAGGTGAAAGTGCTTGGGTTCAACGAGGACTACACCCCCTTTGCCCTCGCGCGCGATCGGCTGCTGCGCGCCTACGCAGACAAGCAGGGCATCGTGTGCGTGACAGGGCCTCACGACTACTCGCTGCGTCCTCTGGATGAGGTAGTCAAGAACTCTGAGCAGCCGTACAGCGTCTTCACTCCGTTCTACAACAAATTTACGGCCGAGCATGCGCACAGGGTGGCGGTACCGCTGCTGGTGAACGTGAGCAAGGTGCAGTCGATGTTGGTTTCGCAGCCAAAAAAGCGCATGGAGCATCACTTGGTAGATCCCGCGCTTGTGTACGCGCACATGCCGCAGGTGCAGGACCACGGCGGTCGCACAGAGGGGCTGAAGCGATTAGCGTGCGTGGAGAGGCTGAAGCAGTACGCAGATGCCCGCGACGACATCGCAGGAGACCGCACCTCGCACCTCAGCCCACACATGAAGTGCGGCACGGTGTCGACGCGGGAGGTGTGGCACGCCAGCGTGCGGGCGCTCGGCACTGGGCACCCGTTCACTCGTCAGCTTGTGTGGCGCGAGTTCTATGCGATGCTGGCCTTCACGCGCCCACGGCTCTTGCAAGGGCAGCTGAACTCCTTTATTGGCCAGCAGGACATCGTTAAGGCGACGCAGCCGAAGCAGAATGCACCGTTCCAACCGTCGTACGACAACTTCAAGTGGAGCTGGAAGGCAGAGCACTTCGAGGCGTTCAAGGAGGGGCGCACCGGTGTACCGCTCGTCGACGCCGCCGTGCGGTGTCTGACCGCCACCGGCTGGTGCCACAACCGTTGCCGCTTAGTCATCTCTAACTTTGCCGTCAAGGTGCTGGGAATCGACTGGCGCGAGTGTGAGCGGTGGTTTGCGACGGTGGCTGTGGACTACGACGCCGCGAACAACAACGGTGGCTGGCTGTGGTCCTCGGGCCAGGGTGCGGACGCGCAGCCGTACTTTCGCACCTTCAACGCATTCCGCCAGTCGGAGCGCTTCGACCCAGACTGCAAATTCATCTTTCAGTGGGTGCCTGAGCTGGCGAAGGTGCCGCCGAGCGTCGTGCACCACTGGGAGGGTTACTGTGCGAGGGCTAGAGGCAAGGCGACCGTTACCCACTCGAGGAAACGGAATGGCCAAGGGAACGCAGAGGAATATTCCACATCGTATCCTGCGCCGATTGTGGACATCAAGGCCGCCACCAAGGCGGTCGTTGAGGAGTTCAAGAAGTACGGCAAGTACAAGGAAAACTAGCCGATGTGCCCCCTCCCCCCACCTCTGTGTCGGACTGATGTGAGCTCGGGCGATGGCGGGGGAGGCGTTGGCGAGGAAGAGGCGCGGCGTGCTCCTCGCCTCCCTCCCTCTCTCCTTCCTCGTCGCCGCCATCACACGGCAGACCAGTTTCGCAACACAACTTTACATACACATATACATAGATGCGCACACACACACACACACACACACACAAGCATGCACGTGCACACGCGACCACTCAAGGATGGCCCCGGAAACACCGGCGAGCACATGGCGCACACCGCGTGCCTGTGGACTCTGCCCCTCTCCGTACTGGCAACCCCCACGAGTGTGAGCCTTGCGCTCGGCTTTTCCTCCTCTCTACTTTTCAGTGCCTTCCTCACTCCCTCATGAAGACGGTGCGTGTGCGTGTGTGTATGTGTGGACACGCCTCTCGGTGCGTGGCAGCTCAGGGCCCAGTACACACGCCGACTCTCTCTGGGTGGAGGCGAAGCCGCCCG
>NC_018260.1:136162-146968 GCF_000227135.1 Leishmania donovani | reverse complement strand
CGGGGCTTGAGGCGGAGGCGGTGCTGAGATGACTGGGCCGACGCATTGCTGTACCGCGTGCGCGCACCGCTGCTTCGCAGGGCGGGATGGGGCCTGCGACATGCCGGGGTGGGGTGGCGCTGGAGCTCGTGTTGGACGGCAGAGGGCGGGCACACGCTGGGAAAGAAGTCTGTGCCACACGCTGTGTGCGTCTGCATTGTTAAAAGTGTGCTGTTCCAGAGTAAAACCTGCGTTCACAGTCATCGACGCACTTGCGTGCTCATGCGCGCGTATGGGCGTAGGTCTTTCTGCGTGCGGACAAACATGAATGCAGACTCCTGCGGCACTGCGTCGGGGGCTTGCTTGCCGTCGTCTCCCGAATAGGACCATCCGCTGCTGCCCTCTGCTTTCATTGCTGAGCGTTCGTGTGTCTTCGGGTGTGTTTATGTGGAGGTGTCATGACTTTTTTTTTGTGCGGCCTTCGGGCTCTCCCTCTATTCGGGTAGACAGGTGTCAGCGTCACAGCCGACCGCTTGAGGGCAGCATGAACATTACCATCCTTTTTCAAGCGACAGCCGCTCGGAGTATTGCGAGCAATCAACGCAGCGAAGAATGTTGTGAGAATTTGTTGTTGTGGAAAGCCTTTATGCCCGTGTGCTGCGGCTTTGACATCAAATACCTAGCGCGGCTTCTGAATTGGGAGGCAACACTCAATTCATGCCCACCTTCCCCAGCTCGATGTACCGGGGAACCAGTGGCGCGCGCCGAGGCTGTCAATGCCGTAGCTAACGGAGGCAGGTAGCCCGCCGGACGGGTGACGTACGTGGCGTTGCCACCGTTACTCCTGTCCTCCTCCACCGCCTCTCTCTTCACGTATACCCCTCCTTCACTACTTCCTGCTTGCGCTGCTTCTCTGTTGTCACGCTTTATGTGTGTGCGTTTTTGAATGTTACGCGGGTGGCGCTGGCGGAAGATGCGAGTGCGACACGCTCGTGCGTCCTCTTGAGCTGCCTCTGACGGCCTCGACATCAGCGCAAGCGCGGCCACCCCTTTGGGTTGCTGGTGACGGTGTGCTCCTTGTGCGCCAACGCGTCACAGCCACCTGCGCGCTGTGGCGTCTTCACTGTGCGCCCTTCGCTTGCTCCCCTGTTTCTGTATCCTTCATGCACCAACTCCGCACCTTCAACTATGTGGCGTCTGAGCTGGGCCACGACGAGCCGGTGCTGCACGCCGTCTTTGCAACCCACCGCTGCCTACCTCCAGACCCACCAGAGGCAAACTTCACGACGGCTATTCCTCAAACGGTCACCGCTGCTTCGCGCAGAGAGAGCAGTGATGATGCAAGTATTGGAGCTGCTGTGCACGTGGAAAAAACAGTCGCGCTGAGCGTGGAGGACACGCTTTCCGCACCGCTGGAGGTAGCTCTCACAGTGGAGCAGGAACTCGCCCAGCTCAGCGAGAAGCTCGACGCGTGGAAGGTGCAACGCCTCGCTGATCTTCAGGCGCCTGGAGGTGAGCGTTCCCCTTCGCGATTGGCGCAGATGGAGGCGGCGATGGAGCGGAGGCTGGCGCGGAGACGCATCGAGGAACAGGACCGTGCTCAGAAGCGCGTGGATGCCCTCCTCAGTTATCTCAGCCCGCGCATCGATAAACAACTGCAGCTGGTGGCACGTGAGCACGAAGGTGAGGAAGCGCCGCCGAGCAGCAATGCAAGGGTGGAAACGACAAGCGACGTGAAGGATTCCGCTTGCGCGGACAAGAGTGCAGCTTCGGCCGCCACACCGTCGCCGCCCTCTCCTCGTGCGCGCATTCTCTGCGACCAGCAGCACTTTGCCAAGCGCCAGGAGATCGCACTGGAGGAGCGGTGCGCAAGGCAGGCAGTGCTGCGCAACATGTGGGACGCCCGGCGTCTGGTGCACCTAGTCGAGGATGAAGTGTCGTTTCGCCATAGCATCGAGACAAGAGAAGTCTTGTGGCGGGACCGGGTCCACAGTGAGTTGCACGCTTCCGTGGAAATGGACCGAGCCTAGCGTCTCTTTACGCCTGCTCCTCTCGTGTGGCATTGTGGTGATGCCCGACAGGGATGGCGGCCTTACCTCATCCCCCACGCACATACACAAACACATATGCACACGCGCACATACCACGAAATCACCCTCGTTCCCTCGCCCTCGTCATTTGCAATACTCTGTGCGGCTATGTACACTAGCAGGCCATCTGGCCTCAGTCGAGGGAGGTGGTTTGATTGCAGTCCACTTCGGCTCTCTTTCCCTCTTCTCCTACTCCCTACACTTGTGCCACAACGATCTACGCCGTCGTATCGGTGCGTACAGGGGCTTCTGCCGCCATCGAATGCGTCGATTTGGGTATGTCTGCCATGCGACGATACGTAGCTCCCGCGAACCTACCACCCATCACCGGCGGTTGACAAGGCGAAAGGGTAACGCAGCGGGGCAGATCTGCACGGATGGAGTCGCACAGGACACTGCCCCCCTCCCCCCAAAAAAAAAAACAGCTGCGAGGGGTCGCGGCAGCCTAAACCACACGCGCCTCTATGGTAGTGTTCATCGCCCACTATGTCGAATGGGGCCCTCCTCGGGCATACCTGCGCCTGCTCATGCGCACACGTCGCTCGAGGAGCTGCCTGAAGTCACAGCGCATCGCCAACGAGCCTACCGTAAGGCACCTCCGAGTCTCCCTCTCTCTTGTGTGTGCTTCGCGCGTGCGCATGCAGTGACCACCACTGCCATCCATTTCTCACTCCCTTTCTCTTCTCTCTTGCCATCTTCTGCCGTGAGAGTGCGCACACCCACGCCCACCCACACCCACAACCACATACACCCCTTCCCCCCTCCCTCACACACGCGTACGCACGTGCGCACAGAAAGAACTGCAGCGTTCACTGGTTTACTCAAGGGACGCCGGCAGGCCGATATAGCAGGACCAAAGACCCCGCGCCTTCCCCGGTCATCCCTACCCCCCCCCCCCCACCAAGCGAACGAACAAACGAGGTCAGCCGCTCTTCTGTTTTCCGAGTACTTTGCACGCAGGCACGAAGGCGGGTAGCTCCTGCACTTATCCTCAGGCCATTCACATAAACCCTCATTCCCCCGGCCCTCGCTCCACCGCTATCTGCTCTCCTGGGTGCGCGCATCTGTGTCGTTGGCTTGTCATTCCTTCGCTGTCTCCCCCCTCTCTCTCGCCACGTCGCTGCAGATGCTCGAGAAGGTGGTGCCGATCCCATTCTTGGGCAAAGAGGTGTCCGGCTGGCTCTACCGCACCACGCGGTGGACGCGCGAGCACCCGTACAGGGCGACCGCCATCCTAGCCGCCTGCATCGGTGGCTCCATACTCTACGAAGCTCAGGTGACGCACAAGAATCGCATGCCGTCCCCCAACGTCAACAATCACCTCGAGTATCAGCTAAAGGAGGCGTCGCTGTGGGAGCGGTGGTTTCGCCGTGCCAGCACCACCCAGCAAGACATGAAGGCTGAGGAAGTGGCGGCGCTCGAGAATGCCGGTGACATGCTTACGCCAGAGGAAATAACGCGGCGGCAGCGGTTGTCGCAACGCACCATCGCCGATGCCGAGCGGCTGCTCGCGACAACCACGGACGCTGCAGAACGTCAGTCCTTGGAGAAGGTCATTTTGCGCGAGAAGGAGTTGATGAAGGGTGTCAACAACACCACAATGCTGGTGCGCAGCGGCCAACTGGAAGTGCGTGCCCCACACTGGGAGATTCGCAACAACGAGCGCAACTGGAGCATCCTGTCGCGTGACCAGCAGCAGCAGAAGGACCACTACTGGTATCGCCTCGAGCGCAGCCGCGAGGACGACTTTGCGCGCAACACCTACTCCACGCCCTAAGCGGGTCATGCGAGGAGGGGGAGGGGGAGGTTGATGTGTCTGCGTGCGTTCTTTGTGTGTGCCACCATGAGGTTGCATTTGATGCGGCTGTGGCTGTGTGGTGGCAGCCTCCTTCCTGGCTGCTGCTTCACAGCGCGATAACTCTACAAGCAAGACATAAAAGAAGCACTTGTTTTGTATTGCCGCCGCTTCCTCGGCTCCCTCGGCGAGGGAGGGAGGATGTTAAGGAGCTGTACCGCAAACTCGCCTGCCGCCGCCACCTGCGAGTAGGTGGTGTGTCGCCAATGATAGCAGGGGCCTCAGGTACGTGCCTCTGTCTGTGTGCCTGTTCTCGGTACATCGGCCTCGACCTCCTCTGCTGACCTTTACATCACCACTCACGTCTCCTCCTGTTTCTCGCTGTAGTTACGTTCTTGCCAACGAGGGAGGAACTCAAGTGTTGACGCGCTTCACCGCCACCCATCAGCTTCGGGGGCTTCGCACTTGCCGTGTGTGGCCGCGAACCACCCCCGCTCTTTTACATTTTTTTCCACTTAAACTTTAGCGCGACGCTGCAGGGCGATCGCTCCGCTTCTCACCGAGCTTGCCCGAAGACGTGGAGACTGCATAGCCCGACGATGATTCTCATAACATCCAACTGCGCAAGAGTCGCTGCATTTGCAAGAAAGGCAGCATGCCGCGGCGCTCTCTGTGACCGGCACCGCTGCATAAGCGGGGGCGGTCGCGGGGACTTGTTCACGCGACACGCCAGCGCCTTCAAGCCCCCCGCGTTCGGCGTGCTCCGAGGCCTGACGCACTCCTCCCAGACGACGCACCCACAGACCGGTCAGCTGCGGGCTCGCAAACTCATCCAGCACGCCATGCATGACCGAACGTTGTCGGGCAGCGGTCATCACCGCACCGCCGTCGCAACATGGTCATACCTGCTTCCCTCCCTTCGCCAAAATGTTGAGCAGGCGGTGCCAGATACGTTGTACGAAAAACTGCTCACTGACGAGGTGCCGCTTACGCCAGCGGAGTCTCGGCAACTCGCGGACGCGCATCGTCTTCTCCGCTTTGAGCTGCAGAAGCGAATTGGGCTGCTCGAGGACAGCCTGGCAGACGCTGCACTTCCCTATCTGTTGCAGTGGCCCGCGCTCTTCCAGCGTGCGTGGCTGCGCTTGCCCATGGACCAGGGCAGCGCATCGGTGACAGACGCGAAGCGCGATGCCGTCGTCCCGGCCCCGCCATCCTTCGTGCATGCCCCGGCTGCTCTCCCCATCACCGAGTGGGCGCCGACGTTGTCCCCTGCATCGCCCTCCGCGTGCTCGAACGGGCTGATCGGGCGTGGCGCTCTTGTCCCCCGTCTGGCACAACTCACCAGGCACGTGATACGCTGCGTCGAGGAGGACCTGGGCCGGCTTGAGCATGGCTCTGAGCCACGAGAGGACGGGGCACCACGCAGTCGTCGTCAGGTTACCCTTGAGGCGGCGTGGCGAGCACAGTGGGCATCCTTGCTCAGCTGGCACGCTGGCACGTCGTAGTACGGGATGGGGTAAGAGGATAGCGAGGCGATCACTAGGTGCTGCAGGGAGAAGAATGAAAGAGCCGGAGAGTGCACGCCGCCGGCCCGCTTACTCAGGCAAGTGCCAAGGCCGCTTCATTGCGCTTGCCTGGTGTGCACCGGCAGAGGGAAGCTGACGCGCGCATACGCACGCTCCACAGGCCAAGAGCGAAGAGAGATCTGTGAGGCGCGCACATCTGTGCGTGCCGGAGCTGTGTGGCTCCGTGCTCTGTTTGTTTCTCCTCTGCTCACCTTTGAGTGCCCTCATGTGTTTCGCTGCCTACGAGCCGTGTGCCACGCACGGCGGCGGGCGTCACGCGCGTGTGCAGGTTTGAACAACAGGGAAAAACTCAGGAAAATGAATAACAAAGGAAGCGAAGAATGATCACGAAATAACTGAGCGTCGTGGTGTGTGTGCATGCGCGCCATGCTCGCGTGTGATGCCCTGCGCTCGGGCAGCGATGTGGACGGGCCACGTTCCCGCTCTACCAAAGGGCGATGCTCTGCTGCATCGCGTCGGCTGCTTCAAACCGCCCTCACAATTCTGCACTTCTCTTTTTCCTCTTCCTCCCTCTCTGCTTTGCGCTGTGTGGGCGCCGTCGTTCCGTGACGCAGACAAGCAGGAGAGCAGCTGTCTGCTCGCCTTGTCTTGGCTTTCCGCCTCACCCACGTCGACTGCTAGACCGGATGGCGACCGCGTCGACATATCTTGCGCAGTCTTTTCAGAAGCTGGTGGACGCGGACGCATCCCTGCAACTTCACATACTGGAGCGCGTCTCTGCGCATGTTGCGTTGCATGAGCCCACGGCCGCTATCTCCTCCTCAGCTGGTCCGAAAGCGCCGCTCGTCGATGTGCCTCTATGGTCTCGCCCTGAGGGCTTTCCACCTCTCCCACACAGTGCACATGCAAAGCCGCCGTTGGAGTCTGAGCCACCTCTGCGCTGGGCGCCGGTGGAGATGGTGCTGATGCTGGACGTGTTCGAGGTGGCTCAGCGCCAGCCGAGTGGGTGCCAAGCTCTCTTCCTCACTTCCAGCGTCTGCATTGAGGCTTCCGCCTCTGCGGCGGTGACCGCGTGGCTGAGCTGCTACGTGACGGGTTTCATCGAGGAGCCGCGCACCGAGGGTGCAGTGGAGGCTTCCTGTGCTGGTGCGCGGGTGCGGCGCTTGCCATGGCCGTGGCCCTGGTGCGCGGAGATTCTGCACAGACGGCTGCGGTGTCAGGTGCGGGTTCTTCTTCTGCGTGTACCTAGCCTGTACACTGCCATCACCTCTGGCGCAGGAACACGTGAACCCAGCGAGCGCCTCGGCGACGCGGTCCCAGTGACTCCCGCTATAGCGACTCCATCAGCGCCTCCCTCTGGAGAGGCCGACTCCTTGACAGAGCAGCTTAGTTCCATCGCGCCTCTCTCCACGGAGCTTGGGCAACTGCCCAGCACACGGCTCACGAACACGCGCAGCCTCTGCTGCGCCTATCCGTCTGATCGCTTCCTGGAGTGCTCGCACACGGTGCAAATGATTGGAGTGGTGCACCAGGTCTTCTACGAGGGCCACAGCGCAGCGTTGCCCGCTCCATGGGTGACTGTGCTGCTTCTGCCACTGACAGCCTCTCTTCCTCGTTCCGCGTTTTCCAAGTACGGCAAAGAGCCCCCCAGGCGTCGGGAGGTCGACTTGAGCCTCCTCGGTGCCCTGCAGCGCAGCGCCGTGGCCGTCATCGGGGGCGTCGTTGCGGTGCGTGGGCACACGCAGGTGGCAAGGCGTCGTGCCTGCGCAAGGGCAGAGGCAGCGGCACCGCTTCGCCTCGGTGGAGTAGCGGAGGCGTCGTTGGAGGAGTACATCGTTGCCACCTGGGCGGCGCCCGTGCAGCTTTCAGCCGGAGTTTTACAAACCAACAGCTGCTCGTGGCTGAGCAGGAACTGTGCGGACTCGGTTGTAGAAGAAACAGCAAGTGCTTCTCCGTCAGCCACGATGGCGTCACTAGGTTCCGCAGCGCGGGGGCCTGTGGCGGCGCCACCTCATCACATACGCAGCGCTGCGGAGGGCGCCGATGTCGGCTGTTCGGAACACTGCGAGAATGCGGCGGTGCAATTGACGGTCGCGGAAGAGGAGGCGACTGCGCGCGCTGCTCTGATGTTCTGGGAGGGCGCTCGGCTGGCGCTCGGGATGGAGGCGCCAGGGCAGGCAGAGGACAGGGACAGAGCGACTTGGGTAGCGCGTTTGTTCAGCGCCTCACTCGATTTCCTCGTCGCTTCTCAGCTGGCGCTTGTTTCGGCGCAGATGGCCGATGGTGTGGTGGTGCTTGCCGTGGATGAGGCGGTGCCGGAGTCCCTGCTGACGCGACTTCTGCGGCGGCTCGATCGTGTGGTGCCAGGCGCGACACTCGAGGTGCCGTCCTCGGTTCTAGCGCGCGCCAAGCCGCCGTTTTTTCTCCCCTCGTACCGCATGCAGCGCGTCCCCGCGCCGCCCGCGTGGAGAGCGAACGCGCCAGCATCAGCAGCCTGTGCGGTAGTGGTAACGCCAATGGAATCACCGGCGGCGCGTCGAGCGCGGCACCGTCGCGTATGCGCAGGGACTGCCGTGACTGCTCCGCCACCACCCTGTTACCCGGAGACCCTCCAGGGTGGCGTCCTTACGCACGCAAACGGTCGAACTCTTGTGCTGCAACGCATCGAGGTACTTCCTGCACCGACGCTCAAGCTCCTGCAGGAGGCCCTGCGCGATGAAGCTAGCGACGTGGAAAAGATGGATGCGCCAGTGTTTGGCTCGCATGCGAGCGAGCGCGCCTTCGGCTCTGGTGTCGCGACGTCGCCATGCACAGCGGGACAGCGGCAGGGAGAAGCAGCGCAGACACCGTCCACGAATCTCGCTGGCGCTACCCGTCGTTTGATTCGACGCGAGGGAGGCCAAGCAGTGCAGTACTGCGCCACCCACAGCGCTCTGTGCAGCGTACGACAGGGAGCGTCTCTCATGCAGAAGAGCCAACTGGTCGAGTTTGCCGAGCGCTGCGACGTTGTCGTGCGCCCGGCGTACGACATGCACCGGCAGACGGCTGCGCTGCAGGGCAGCACCGTGCCCGCTTTTTGCGAGCTGCTTCACTCTCGTGGCGAGGCATGGCTGCGGTTGCTGGGCGCGGCGCTGACGCTTCCTGTGCACAACGCCACCGCTGATGGCTCTTCACCCAACCCTGTCGCCACGTCACCAAGCTGCTCCCCCAACGACACACCGGCGCTGTCGGAGGCGTGCAGCCGGCTCCTCAGCACGTATTTCATGGCCGCCAAGGCACGGTGTGTAGAGGGCGCCGACGCGAGCATGATGAAGACTCTGGTAAAGCTCACCTTGGCACACACGGAGTGGCGCACACGCCTCACGATAGCCCTTCCGAAACGGACAGGGCACCCTACAACAGCCTCCTCTCCGACCCGTGCGGTGACGGCGCTGATCGACGCCGTGGCCGCCGTGGGGCTGTGCGACGCGACGCTGCACTTCTTCACAGCCAAGACGCTCCTCGGTGAGTGCGTGTTTCGCCTTCTTGAGTCCGAGGCGTGGCCCACGTGGGCGCCCGATTACTGCAACGTCCCGCTTCCACAGCGCGCGGCTCACGGCTTGGGCGGCGCTTTTGTGCACGGCGAAGGGGGCGGGCCACCCGACTGGCAGCGGCTTTACGCCGAAGTTGCGCATCGCACGTGCCTCGTGCCGGCATCGGTGCACACCACAGAGTCGCCGTCGTCCGCCTTCTCGATCCTGCAGCTGGCTCAGGACTTGCAAGGCCATCTCGAGCGCACGGTGCAGCAAAGCCACCTCGCTCATTCATTGACGGAGGGAGGCGTGTGAGAATGCTGTGCCTGCACGTGCGCGTCTGCCATTGCGACAGTTTCGTTCCGCTCGCCGTAGTGGGCCCTTCTCCTCCAGCCGTTATGGACTGCTGGCTCATGTCGATGCCTGAGCCTCGCGCGTAGCGCCCGTCTTGTTTTCTTTCACTGCTTCATCTGCTCACCTTGATCTGCTAACACTAATACTTCGACAACCGTATGCGATGGCACACTGCTTGGCAGCGGCACCACCACACGCGGTGCTGATATCCTTACCTTTTACAAACCGCACACAATATGTGCGGGCACTGTAGTGCCTCTCTGTGGTGCCTGCAGTGCTTGAGAGGCAGGCCCGCATGCAGACCGAGGGGAGGAGGAGCAGGTGTGGTGCCACATGTGGACAGGATGCTTCTGCGCTTTTTGTTTTCATGGGCGCGCACAGTCCCTTTTAGCGGCGTCGAGAGAGAGAGAGCAAGCTGCAACCTCAGAGGGCGTGGTTGCCACCGCGTAAGTGAGAGGACACCACCACTGTTCTCCCCCTCTTCTCTTACCGCCGCCTCCGGCGCTCACAGAGGCCACAGCGTCGGTCCTGTGCACACCTTTTATCATCGCGACCACCGCCATGGTCTCTCTCGATCACCAGGCTCCTCTGCTTGATCTCCCATTTCGCGGTGTCGACGCAGAAGTTAGGAGGCAGGGCACCTACTTCACGTGTGCGTGCTTGTGTGCTCGACTCTTGTGTCGTCGCCTTCTACACCTCCCGATCACCCCACCCTCTCCTCCCTGCCAAACCTCACACAGGGGTGCGTTCTCCCGTCACAGTTCTCCACTCGAAGTCTTCCATAGCAAAGATGATGTTTGGTCGCGCGCATGCGCCGCAGAAGGAGTGGGGCAGCATGTACTTCTACGAGAAGCTGCACCACCTCATCGACCACACCTCCAACTTCGTTATCTCCAAGGTGGACTGGTGGCTTCCCTCCGTCGCCGTGGGGATCGCGCTTAGTCTTTTCGTTCTCGGCGGCCCAGAGGCCCTGCCGCAGGCGGCGTCCATCGTGCTGCCCTCGGCCACCCCCGCCGTGACCACTCCTCCGTTCGCCACACCGGATGGACCGCAGGGCGGTGCGGCCCCGGAGGATGACGAGGAGTTTTAGTAGCCTGACCGCAGGGCCTGCTCAATGAAGCACGAGGGAAAGAAGTGAAACCAGCACAGTACCCACACACATACCCTCTCCCTCCAGGCGTCCTTATGGGGGGGGCCATGTATGCTTCTCTGTATGTGTATGGGCGTGCGTGCGTGAGTCGGTGAGCAGGACTGCACAAAATCGCGTGCTGCCGTGCCGCTTCTTTGAGCGGGCGCGCAGTGGCGCAGAGTTCCCTCGTTGTCGCCGTTTTCATGGCGACTCTCATTTCTTTTTGTCGTTTCTGCGATGAACGCCGCGCTGGTGTGGTGCCCTTTGGTATGCCGTGCGCAATTCGCGAATCGCTGGAGGCTCACAGCACCTCTCCTCTCGCGCGATTGATCTTGTAGGCAGCGGCCCCATTAGGCGCGTCTCACTCGCACTGCATGAACTTCCCTGCCGGGTGTCTATCGTTGCTCCACTGTGCCCCTTC
>NC_018260.1:134550-136063 GCF_000227135.1 Leishmania donovani | reverse complement strand
GTATGCTTCTCTGTATGTGTATGGGCGTGCGTGCGTGAGTCGGTGAGCAGGACTGCACAAAATCGCGTGCTGCCGTGCCGCTTCTTTGAGCGGGCGCGCAGTGGCGCAGAGTTCCCTCGTTGTCGCCGTTTTCATGGCGACTCTCATTTCTTTTTGTCGTTTCTGCGATGAACGCCGCGCTGGTGTGGTGCCCTTTGGTATGCCGTGCGCAATTCGCGAATCGCTGGAGGCTCACAGCACCTCTCCTCTCGCGCGATTGATCTTGTAGGCAGCGGCCCCATTAGGCGCGTCTCACTCGCACTGCATGAACTTCCCTGCCGGGTGTCTATCGTTGCTCCACTGTGCCCCTTCAGAGCGACGAGCTGCCAGCTCTTAGTGCGCCGGCACATGCTTTTCCACGGGCGCCCTCCGCTCGACACACCGACCCCTGCCAGAGGCGTGCGGGCTCAGGGAAAGGCGGAGTGCCTCATGCTGCTACAGACACATAGCCACGTCCCGCCTGTCGCGGCACATGTGGGCAAGCCGTCCAGAGACCCCCTCTCCCCACGACAGCGGCGTCGCCCTGGAGCAGGCCTGAATACCGGAAAGCTGCGAGCGCTGCATGCAGGCGCTGCTAACCGCAGCGGGCATGGCGTATCGCATCCAGAGAAGGCATTCAGAGGTGAGACGAGCACGACTGATAGACGAAAAAGTCGCGAAGAGATCCGCACGAACCAGCCCCACAGCGCATGTGCGCGAAACGCGCGGCATCTCCTACGTCCGACGGGGTGAGCTGGTGCGGCGCAGGCGCCGGAAACGTGTCGAGAGCACCCCCTCCCCCCGGGGCTACGCCATGGCGTCATCGGGGCTGCAATGTGATGGGCCGCCTCACGGCACTACGGGATGCCGCGGCGTGAGGCGACTGGGAGAGTGAAGCATAGGACACGCTGGCAGAGTGCGGGGTCTTTGAGGGCCCTGACCCGCGGCTGGCGGACTTCCTCCCTGACGGGCGCCCTCCGCTCGACACACCGACCCCTGCCAGAGGCGTGCGGGCTCAGGGAAAGGCGGAGTGCCTCATGCTGCTACAGACACATAGCCACGTCCCGCCTGTCGCGGCACATGTGGGCAAGCCGTCCAGAGACCCCCTCTCCCCACGACAGCGGCGTCGCCCTGGAGCAGGCCTGAATACCGGAAAGCTGCGAGCGCTGCATGCAGGCGCTGCTAACCGCAGCGGGCATGGCGTATCGCATCCAGAGAAGGCATTCAGAGGTGAGACGAGCACGACTGATAGACGAAAAAGTCGCGAAGAGATCCGCACGAACCAGCCCCACAGCGCATGTGCGCGAAACGCGCGGCATCTCCTACGTCCGACGGGGTGAGCTGGTGCGGCGCAGGCGCCGGAAACGTGTCGAGAGCACCCCCTCCCCCCGGGGCTACGCCATGGCGTCATCGGGGCTGCAATGTGATGGGCCGCCTCACGGCACTACGGGATGCCGCGGCGTGAGGCGACTGGGAGAGTGAAGCATAGGACACG
>NC_018260.1:133612-134451 GCF_000227135.1 Leishmania donovani | reverse complement strand
GGCTGCGCATGCGTATGTTTGCGGACCTGCTGCGGGTGTGGAATAGGCGCGTTGCGGGAGAGAAAAGTTTGAGTGTTGACGAGCTGCGTCGTTTTCCTTTCTGTTTAATATCTAAGGTGACACTGTTAGCTAAGCGAGGCCAAGTCCCAATGCGTTCGTTTGGGTGCGTGCTTGTGTTTGAGGCTGGAGGCGTGGCTAGAGCAGGCGTTTTTTGGATAGGCCTGTGTGGCGGTTGCCAGGCCACCTGCTCTTTGCGAGGCGCAATCCCTCCTGCCCCCTCCGCCTGTTCGGACTCATGCAATGGCTGCTCGCAGAATCCTCCATTCATCTTCACCTATCATATAAACAAACACAAGCGATACTGCTTTCCCCTCCAAAGGTTGTTGGGCACTCGCGGCACGGCCACGCCGCTGTTCTCCCGCCTTTTGCACGCGTCAGGGCAGCTGTATTGGTGCGCTGCTGTGCGCTCGCAGTCGTGGGGCTCTGCAGCTCGTTTTCTCGTTGTGCAAGCCGACGCCACACAGGCGATTCTCTACACATCCTCACCACACCAGTCATCGGTCCTCATCAGCTCGCCTGCTATCCCTCTTCGCCGCCTCTTCACGGAGCGCGAGTCTTGTGGATTGCTGCGTCTTCCACCCTCCTCATTATTTGCTCTGTGCGGTCTTGATTTCGCACGTGCGCAGTCGCTCGATTTCGCCGCGTGAGCCTCGTTCGGTGTCTCGCTTTGTTTTTATCCCTCTCGTGCCACGCGCCGTGATGGCGGACGACGCCTCTCGGTGCGTGGCAGCTCAGGGCCCAGTACACACGCCGACTCTCTCTGGGTGGAGGCGAAGCCG
>NC_018260.1:130713-133513 GCF_000227135.1 Leishmania donovani | reverse complement strand
GGGTGGAGGCGAAGCCGCCCGCCGCTCTCTATCCCTGCCAAATGCGGAGCCACCTCTGGTGGTGACAGGGTGAGGCGCCTACGACCTGGGGCGAGGTGAGAGCGATGTGTCGCTGCTGGTGTCGGATAGCAGGTCCTGGACGGCGTTGCGTCTGAGCGACCTGCGACCGTGGACACACGTGTGCCATCCACATGATGGGCAGAGTGTCCGCGTCGCTGGAACGCACCCCACCACCCGACCCTCGCACTGCCCGCTGGTGTGGGGAGCCCGAGGCCCCTCCGAGGGGGCTGCATCACGTGGCGACCGGCATGATGTGGGAGCGGCTGTGAGGCGACCTGCGCGATGCGGCGGCGGTAGTGGTGGTCGGGGCTTGAGGCGGAGGCGGTGCTGAGATGACTGGGCCGACGCATTGCTGTACCGCGTGCGCGCACCGCTGCTTCGCAGGGCGGGATGGGGCCTGCGACATGCCGGGGTGGGGTGGCGCTGGAGCTCGTGCTGGACGGCAGAGGGCGGGCACACTTTATGAAGGAAAAATGAGGTGCTTTTTTTTCCGTGGAGGGATGTGTGTCTGTGCCGATCGGCAGCCTTTGCCAGTGAATCTCGTTGTAAGCGACTAGAAGATTTGGCAAGGCACCAGTTGCGTGCTGTAACTTTTCGCGGGTGCCGTCTCACTGCTTCATGAAGCCAGGCGCTTAAGGATGCATACCCATCGTGGCAGTAGTTGTGCTCGCAGTCGTAGTCCTTCTATGAACGGATACACGGCTACTTGTGTGTTTGTTACCCTACCCGCCTTTCCCGCCCTTGCCACCTCTTCCTCTCTCCCTCTCCCCAAGCCGTCCTAATTTTTTTTCGTTATCGACCGCTTTTCAAGGAAGACCACATGCATCAGCAGCAGCAGGGTGCGGCGCTGTCCAGCTCTCACGATGCGGCGCCCCTGCAGCCGCATCTACCAGATGGAAGTGTTGAGGACAGCACTTCTGCTGTTCGGATCGCGGACGGTGTCTCCGTGATGAGGGCGAACTCTATGAACAGCCTCTTCAGCTTCAGCCCCTCCGGTGATTTTACGTGGTGGTCGGGGACGATTCCGGGACTGCTGGCTTGCTGTGCCCTAGCCTCCATGATTATCATTGGTGTCTGCTCCAGTCAGCGCAGGGCACCGGCGGTGCTGGCGCTCATGAGCGCGCAGCAGTGTTCGTTTCTCTCGTCATTGCAGCCGCCGGTGGCCTACATGGCGTGGATGAATACGTGCGGTGCTGCGCATCGAGGCTATGCCTACCCCTGTATGAGCCAGGTAGACTGCGTCGTGCTGGGACCTCGGTGTGCCCCCCCTAGCGTGCTGCCGCAGCTGCTCTGCGTCAATACCGGTGCACGGGCAGATCATCACCCTGTGTGCGCGTACCCCACTCCATCGCCTACCGATGCACCGAAACATTCTGGATTTTGCACTGAGCCTGGGACGTCGTGCGCAATCTGCGCAGCAGAAACGTGCCGTTCGACAACTACGTTGTCTGGACTGGTGGGGTGTCCGCCGACCTCCGCGTGCAACAACGACTCGTGGTTGTGCAACCCCCTCTGACCACCACAAGCGTACGTGCTTACCTGCACGGGATGCCATTGACGATGCCCAAACGTGGGAAACGTGGAAACCTAAGAGGAATTACAGCTGGCGATGCTGTTGCAGCCACTGGTTGCCCGGACGCACACGAGCGCGTGCGTGGCGGTAGAACCTCGCCGCCGCACAACCCCCTTCTCCCTCCCTTTACTACATCGCCCCAGTCCTCGCGTGCGCTGTGCGAGTCTCTATACACCTTGCTACGCGTGTTCGTCTACTTGACAGCTCTTCAGCACTGCTCTTGCTTCCTCCCTAGCTGATCCCGTGTGCCGGCGTGTACTTGTGTCCGCGATCGACCTCTCCGCCTGACCCCTCTTCTCCTCGTCACGCCCCTCCAGCTTTCAACGCCACATGGGGTGAGGCGAGGGTCAGAGAGCAGCTGCCAAGTGTTCCCGCAGCGCCACGAGGTGAAGAGGGCGTACCAGTGTGCGTGAGTGCGTGCAGTAGCGTTGATGTTGCGTACGGTGCCCGCCCGATGGTGGCTCCTTGGAGATGTGCGAGCGTCTTCTCTCTTGCGCATCGCGCATACCGCATTTTGCTGTCTTTTCGTTTTGCTGTTGTTTTCCGTACACGTGTGTGTGTGGGGGGTGGGTGGGTTGAGGGGCTCTCCCTGGTGATGACCGGCCACCTCGTCGCGGCGTCTGGGTTCAGTGCCCACTCTTTGTGGGCGGGCCAACAGCTCGCAGCCTGCCCTTGGGCACGATAGCGGGCTCTTGGTGTCGGCGGACAGGCCTGTGCCATCTCGTTTCGCTGAAGATGCTTGCTACCATGATGCAGTCCGGGCAAACTGAGAATTGTGTCTATGATTCACCATACATGCGCATCCAACCATTGCTCCCCTGTGCCCCTTCAGAGCGACGAGCTGCCAGCTCTTAGTGCGCCGGCACATGCTTTTCCACGGGCGCCCTCCGCTCGACACACCGACCCCTGCCAGAGGCGTGCGGGCTCAGGGAAAGGCGGAGTGCCTCATGCTGCTACAGACACATAGCCACGTCCCGCCTGTCGCGGCACATGTGGGCAAGCCGTCCAGAGACCCCCTCTCCCCACGACAGCGGCGTCGCCCTGGAGCAGGCCTGAATACCGGAAAGCTGCGAGCGCTGCATGCAGGCGCTGCTAACCGCAGCGGGCATGGCGTATCGCATCCAGAGAAGGCATTCAGAGGTGAGACGAGCACGACTGATAGACGAA
>NC_018260.1:121519-130386 GCF_000227135.1 Leishmania donovani | reverse complement strand
CCCCCTGTTGACCGCACGACGGGCGCCACCGCCTCCGCCCTGGAGCAGGACGCTGAGTGCGGCTCGCCCGGATCAGGGCATGCAGTCCCGCCAGGGTGCTTATGGAGCCAATCGCGCAGCACGCTTGTGGAGAAGGGGCGAGGAAGGGCGAGAGGTGCGCGTTAGGCGCGCGGCCCCGATTCGATGACAGGACGGTGTGTCCTAGATGTCGAGGATGTAGCCGTGCTGCCGCTGGTGCGGGTGAGCGGCGGCTGCGCATGCGTATGTTTGCGGACCTGCTGCGGGTGTGGAATGGGCGCATTGAAAGAGGGTAAAAACGAAACGAAAGCGAGTGTGTGGTGTTCGTAAGCTCTGCTGTCTCTCTCCTATTCATCTGCTCCGGCGGTGGGCCTCGCTGCGTTTGCGCGTCTTCATCGGTGCCTCCGAAACACCCCTTCATCACCTCTCTCTCTGTAGCACCACCGTATGCGATGAGGCAAAGAAAATTATGTACGCGCACATGCACCTACGCACGCAGGCATACACACACACGGTCACTTTTTTAGGCATATCTTCAAATTGCCCTACCACGGAGAGTCCGGCCACCCAACACGCATAAATCCGACACAAATACAGGCGTAGGCTCTTGTGTGCTCCACCACGCTTGCATACTTGCGATAAAGAGATAACGGACAAGGCAAACATTCTTATCCGATGACGGACGAGCGCGACGGTGGTGTTGTGCAGGCCTTTCTGGCCCTTGGCGCCGACTCCAGCCAATGCTTTCGCATGTTTTCCAGAGGCTCCAACCCGGGATGTTACGTGCTGGGCTGGTGGGCCACCCTCGTCGCGAAAGAGTACATCAAGTCCACCGCCGTGCTGAAGAAGTGGTCGAGCGGCAACTCGTCCTCCGCCATGGTGGACGTTGTTGTTGTGAATGACGCACTCTGCAAGGAGATCATCCGCGATTGCTTGCTGCGCCGTGGGGTGTCGGTGGAGTACTACGAGCGAGAGACGGCCGGCGGGTCGTACGTGTGCCGCCAGCGCGGCTCGCCAGGGAATATCACCGACTTTGAAGCATCGCTCTTCGAGGTTGAGGAGGCGGAGATTCAACTGCTGGCGAGCGGCTCCCTCGTGTTCGGTGCAACGCAGGACACGGGGACAGCGATTGGCTTTGCGGCGCTGAATAACACTCTGCGGCAGTTGACCTTTGCCGAGTACACGGACACGCCGCAGCTCACCAGCCTGGACGCGCTTGTCGCGCAGACGAACTTGAAGGAGCTTTTGTTGTGCGTGATGTCACCCGCCGCGTCCGCTGGCGCCGAAGCCACCTTCAACGACGATGACCGAATCACTGCGGTGCGCCGTATATGTGAGCGGTGCGGCGTTCAGCTGAGCGTGCGCTCGCTGCGCGAGATTCAGCAGCTGCAGAAGGAGGAAGCCGCTGCAAAAGGCCTCGAGGCACTGGCAGAGATCCTGCGAGTGCCAGAGGAGCGTCTGTCGCTAGAGCTCTGCCCGATTGCGCGACAAGCCGTGGAGAACATTCTCGGCCGCATTGATGTCATGGACCCGTCGAATCGGCGCGCCTTCTACCTGCGCCGCACCGTTCCGTCCACGTATATGAAGCTGGACAGCGCGGCGATCGAGGCGCTGAACCTGGTGAGCAAGAAGCCGGAGCCGCGCGGCACCCTTCCGACGTCTGTGTTCTCGTGGCTGAACCGCTGTCACACTGGCATGGGCGCGCGTGCGATGCGGCAGTGGCTGCTGCAGCCGCTCCGCTGCGCCGACGATATCAACCAGCGCCTCACAATGGTGGAACTCTTCGTGGAGAACCCCATTCTACGCGACATGTTCACGACCCAGGTGCTGAAGCGGTGCGGCGACATGGATCGACTTAACCGCAAACTGCAGCGTCGCAGCCTCGCCCTGAAGGACACGCAGGCGTTCCTGGAATTTGTGAATGTCGTCCCTGCTGCTCTACAGGTTCTGGGCACCTACACAGGCCCGCAGTCGAAGCTCTTGAAAGATGAGTACATTGCCCCGATGGAGGATATCAACGACCATATGGCGAACCTGAAGACGCTGATCGAGGCAACGGTGGACTTCAGTGACCGCAATGCGGTCCGCATGAACGCCGCGTTCGACGACGAGCTTCAGGCCCTGCATGAGCAGCTCACGAGCACGCAGCGGCAGATCGACAAGGAGTACGGCCGCGTCCTGAGCAAGTACGGGTGGAATGAGAAGCAGCTCAAGCACGAGTACCACGGTACGTATGGCTACGTCTTTCGTGTCTCTCGCAAGGAGGATCGCCAGCTGCGCAGCACAAAGGAACTTATCACGGTAAGCACGTCCAAGGACGGCGTACGGTTTGTGTCAGAGAAGATGGCGGCCCTCAGCGAGCAGTACCGGCGCATCAGCGACGACTACGAGACACGGCAGATGGACCTCAAGCGCAAGCTTGTGGACACCATCGCCTCCTACCTGCCCGTGCTCGACGACGCCAAGGAGCTGATAGCGACCCTGGACGTCTTCGTGGCCTGGGCTCTCGTGGTGAAGGATTGCCCGCGCCCCATGGTGCGGCCAGCTGTACGCGAGGCCCCTGGCACTGTGGCGTTGGTGAAGCAGGAGGGAACAAGCGCACGCGGCGCAGACGCAGCGCCGGTCCTCTCCTTCAAGCGGCTCCGTCATCCTTTGGTCGAGCTTCGCCAGCCGGGCTACAAGGCCAACCCTCTCCATCTCACCACGCAAACAAACGGACTGCTCATTACCGGACCCAACATGGGCGGCAAGTCCACGTACATGCGCAGCGTCGGTGTCGCGGTGGTGCTGGCGCAAGCGGGCTGCTTTGTACCGGCCGATGCGGCGGAGGTTCAGGTGCGCGACGCTGTCATGTGCCGAGTCGGCGCGACCGATCACTTGGCACAGGGCGTCTCTACATTTATGGTGGAGATGCTCGAGTCTGCCTCGATTCTCACAGGCGCGACGCAGGATACCCTCGCCATCATCGACGAGCTCGGCCGCGGTACGTCCACGTACGACGGCTTCGGGTTGGCGTGGGCGATTGCCCAGGACGTGGCGGTGCGTGTTCGCGCGACCCTGTTGTTCTCCACACATTTTCACGAGCTGACGCAGCTGCCGCAGCAGTGCAGCGCGCTGCAGAACATGCACTTTGGCGCCGAGGTCGACGAGTCGGCCGGAACGCTGCGCTTCTCCTACACTCTCCAGCCAGGCCCGTGCGGACGCAGTTACGGCCTGTACGTCGCGTCGTTGGCGCACCTGCCAGAGTCCGTGATTGCGTGCGCCAAGGTGAAAGTTGCGGAGTGGGAGACATTTGAAAAAGAGGGCGCCTCGAAGAGCAGTGCTGGAGCGGCGCTCGACGAGGCGGTGGTGCGGAAGGTTTCGGCGTACGCCAAGCGCATCCGTGAGCTGGAACAGCAGGGACCGGGCGACGATCACGACGCGGCGGTGCAGCGGCTAAAGCTAGAGATCCGGCAGGACGCAGATGTCCGCCCGTATCTGTGCGAGGTGGCGTAGTCGGCTATTGACGGGCGCACTTCGATGGTACGTGCAATTGCCTTGTCTCCTCCTCCTCTCTCTCCTTCCATGCTCAATCGTGGGACTGCATGCACTTTTCTGCGTAGAGGAAGGGCTGAGAAGGGGGAGGGGTTCTCAGCGGTGGTGGACGCACACACGCACGTTTTCCTTATGTTTTCTTGCGAACGCAGAGACGCATAGAGGATCATGCATAGACAGGGCCTACTCTTGTTTCTAAGTATACGAAGACTACGAAGCCCCTTTCCCTTTATCGATTTCAGTCGGAGGCGAGGAGGAAGAAGGGACGCTACTTGTCTCTCTCCAGGCAACACACGCACACACACATGCTTGGTGTCCTCCCCCTACGCCCATCACGATCGCGGAGGCGGCGCAATCCCTTGCTACCGCCTTTTCTTCCTCAAGCAGCAGTTGGCCCTTCGACGACTCGTGCGCGCATCGTCGATCAACGCGTCGGCGTCAGACGTGTTTGTCGTTCTTTGCTCTCGTGCATTGCAAGTGCGTTATCTTCTCGCTATCCTTGTTTGTATCCCGTAAAGCTGGCGGTTGTGGCGGCGAAGCAATTTCAAATGCGAGAATAGGATTCGTGGTGACGAAGTGCTCGTATTCCGCACCGCCCCTCGTGTGTGATGCGATGATGATCGCTGTGAGTCCTTCTCGAAAAGATGGTCTCCCCCCCCCTCTCTCTCTCTCGCATGCGAGTGCTACTGCCTGGCCGGGCCTTTCCACCGTAGTGGCAGTCGTGTGCAGTGTTGGCCGAACGCGTATATGCGTGGGTGGCCGCGCGATCATGCGGATGTGTGCTTACAGAGAGGCATCTGCGGCCTCGCCCCTCTCGTTCTCTATGGGCCGTGTGTCTCTCCCTCTTGATGTGCACTTGTCCCACGTACATCCCTGCTTGGCTAAAACGCCGCCACCTCTCTCCGTCTCCCTCACATCCCCTCCCGTGTGCAACTGGAAACTTTTCCTGGTGTGTATGAGTGTGTGTGCACGAGCTCCGCGGTGCTCTCCTCGTCGTTGGAAGAGAGGCGCGCTGATGTGTCTCTTTTTCTGGCTTTTCTCGTGCTAACTTCTCACACACCAACACTGCCCGCCACACGCACGCATCGCATGGGCACGGAAAGAGAGCGAGCGAGCGACACACCCACCGCCTCCCCCCCTTTCCCTACCACCTTTCTCATCTACACGCACACCTCCCTTCCTTCGGCTCATTGCTGTTTTACGCCTTGTTTGTCGCCTGCTGCCATTCGAGTGTGCTGTCGCTCGCTAGCTGCCGTCGCTTCGTCCTCCACTGGTGCTGGGCTGTTCCGCTACAGGGCAGCCAGGTGCCATTGTGCGTCAGCTTGCCTCAGTGCGTCCGCCTCGACGTTCGCACCTTCCCTGTCATCGGCGTCTACCGTTTTCTTTTTTTCTGTTGCATGTGCCCGCTCCTTTTCGTCTCCGCGTTCCTACTTCTTCTCCACGCTCTTGCGGTGCCGGCCGTCCCTCCACCTCCCCCCGCCCGCCCCCTCTCGGACTCTCTAGCCTACGGTGTCTTCTCACTTCTTCCATTCACGATGCTGCAGTCGCTCGTGAACAGCATCGTCTTTGCGCCCCCACGGGACCCGAACAGTCTGCAGCGGGTGCAGCTGCTGCAGCGCAAGCGGCACATGAGCTTTACGAGCAAGAAGAGCGGCGAGAGAATTTCGTACTTCCACTTTGATTCAAAAGGCGATCTCGTGACCAAGGACAACCTCGAACGGGTCGTGCGCTCCTCCATGGTCCTGCTCTTCCACCACGGCAACGCCGAGGACCTCGGCGGCGCCTTCAGCTACGCGCAGTCCATGGCCTGCGTCTTTGGAGTGGCGGTGGTGGTGTACGACTACTGCGGCTACGGTTTTTCTGGCTTTCCCGACGCTGCGACGCCGGCGGAGGTGACGGAGAAGAGCGTCTACAGCGACGCCGATCACATGTACGCCCACCTCCTCTCCCTCGGCTACCCTGCTCACCGCATTATTATCGTTGGCCGCTCCGTCGGGGGTGGGCCGGCGTGCTACCTCGCTGAGAAGCATCACAAGAAGGTGGGGGGCTTAGTGCTTATATCGACCTTTACCTCCTGCCTCCGCGTCGTCTCGTCTTGTTGCCTTCCGCACTTCTGCTGTTGCGTTGACTTGTTTCCTAACTACCGCCGCATCGAGCACATCATGGAGTGCCCGGTGCTGATGATGCACGGAACCCGCGACAACGTCGTCCCACACCATTGCTCGAGCGAGTTACTCGAGGACATCGTAGCGCGCCGCAACAGCGCGTTGCAACGACTCTTGAAGAAGCGTGAGGGGGCGCGGGCAAAGCAGGCGAAACGCTCAAGTAAGCTGGGTGCTGCCTCAACAGGGCCAACAAACACTACGAAGGCATCCGCGGCTATCAGCGTTGCTGACGAGGCGCTCGCCACTGCCCAGCCACCCCCTGATGGAGAGAAAGCCAGTGTGTTCGATCTCTATCGCCGCGCCTACGATGGCCTGCCCGAGGCGGTGCGGCGGGTGGCGGAGGAGCGTCTCGACGTGACCGCTGCCAACGTCAGCATCGGGGCCTTTCACAGGTGGTTTGCGGGCTGTGGGCACAACGACATCGAGGCACGCGAGGGGCACACCTTCTCCGACATGTTTGAGTATTTTGTGCGCTTCGCGACCGCCTTCTCGATGGAGCGGGAGGCGCTCCTGTCGGCCAAGCCGCTCACCGGTGCAGCTAAGGCATCTCGTGACGCTTTTAACAGGGCTGACAGTGAGATCCGCGAGTAGACAGCAGTGCGTCTTCTCTCTCTGATGTTGTGTGTTGCGGCAGTGGCTTGCTCATTTTACGTGACTCTGCCCCTTTTTTTCTCTCTTGGGTGACTGCTGATCAACGGTCATTGCTGCTAAGAGGGAGGAGGCGATCGCCGCAGGGAAAGTGGGTGGAGAGGAGGGTAGCAACCCGCGGCGATGGACATCCATCGAATACACGGGAACTCCCCTCCCCATCTCTCCCGCCGCTGCCGCACTTTGCGGGAGGAAAGTGCCGGAAGGTTTTCTGCTTCTGCCCTCTCTGCACGTATCCGTGTATGGCAGGGGTGTGTGTATCACTTGGGAACGCCGCGATAAACTCCCCCCTGTCTTCGGCCTCTTCAGTGCGCGTGTGCGTGATCTTTCAGCTTTACTTCTTGCCTCTGGGTGTACGTTTCGCTTCTTGGCTCGTACTCTCGCTATTTCGGCTTTTCGGTGGGCACACACACACACACCTCCGCGTCCACAGTCCCGGGTGCACCGGCGCACCTAATGGGATGTCACGCTGGCCTCCGTGTACGCTTCTAGCTCGACGCTTGCACAAACGCTCTCAAACAAACGTGCGGAAGAGTGGGAACAGACCCCCCCCCCCCAGGTGAGAGTGCGGCAAAAATGGATGATGGAATATCGATGCTAGCAGCTGCGTGAGCGACAAAGAGCTCCGCGTGCGGCGCCGCATCTTCTGCCAGTCTCGTTTCTCCGCATTCGGCTACCCTTTCCTTCTTTGCCCCTGCCCCCTCTCCAAGCACACACACACACACATGCCCACGGCCTGACGCTGGGCAGGAGGTCGCGTACGAAACGAACGGCTCATCACTCGGAGCCTTTTCTGTCTGCGCATTCTGCCGTGAATGCTGCCCTCGTTGCATAGCGGCATCGCATCAGCTCTTTGCCTTTTACTCGTCCACCATGAGCGCCCTTCGCGATGCGCCTGGATATGCTACAATGAAGGACTACTACGACAGCGAATACGTTCCCCATGACTTGCTCACACGCTACCACGCACTGCAGGTAGAGCTGCAGAAGCGCAGGGAGCAGCACTTCCTGACGCTCTCGCAGACAAGCGGTTTAGCGGTGCCTTACGACGCCCTCGCAGTCACGTCGACCTTGCCTCAGCTGACAGTTAACCCCTCGGCGAAGACGAGGCGCGCGAATCCACACCAGCAGCAGATGTCGCCGCGGAGCCTGCGATCGCTGCAGAGAGTCCTGCAACGCAGCCGCAGCACGTTGGCCAAAAGCGGCTCTGGTGGGCAAACGGCGAGCCGCCTTGGCAGTGCCAACCGCTGCGTTCCGCGTGCAAGCACGGAGCTGGAGGAGATCTACGCGCCGCGGCACCGCAGCCACAACGGTGCCCTCGGCGCTTGCACCCCTATGCACGACTCTGTCGCTCGCGCCTCATCGGCACGACGCACCGCCTCTCCCTCGGCATCCTCTGTTGGTGCTGATGCTGCATCACCGCCACAGGCCGCGTTGCCGATTAGTGCACCGCAGCTTCGTAGTCGACCGCAGAGGCAGCAGTACCGATCACTCGCAAAGTCCTGCGCTGGGGGGCCCACCCCAAGCGACCCCTACGAGGCAGCGGCTGAGGCTCGCCGCCAGGAGCGATTCCTGAGTGAAAGCAAGCGCCTCGGCAAGCCATTTGTGCCCTCAGGAAGCGGCGGACTGGACGTGCCTACTCGCTTCATGCTGGGCGACTGTGTCAAGATGCTTTATCGCTCCATCGCCCCCGACTGGTGGGTGGCGGCGCCGGTGGTGGTGTCCACCGCCGAGGACCTCATCGCAGTGTACTTTTCTCTTGAGAAACTCTCGAAGAAGCAGGCGACGGAGCTACTGCAGTACATGAACGCTTGCCTCAAGTACAACGACGCCGTTCGCGAGTTCAGCCTCTCGAAGGTGGAGGAAGGCTGGGACGTGCTGACCGACGACGGGCACGTCCTGTACACGTTTCGCCCTCCATGGGTGAAGAAGCGTGCTTTTTTGCCAGACACGGTCACCCCGCCACACGTGCACGAGTGAAACTGCGGATAGCTGTAGGGGCGGGGCCCGTGAGTTGGAGGACGAGGGACGAGCAGCACTGAAACCGACGTGTGTGCCAAGATGTCACGTCCGAGTTTGCTGTTGTTTATCTTCTCGAACGAGTGTGCAGCGCAGGCGAGAAATCCCCCTGCCTCCCTCTCCCTCTCCTCTTTCTAGGCTTCTGCCGGTATTTCGCCTTAGACGGCCCACTCGATTTTCTTGCCATTTCGCTTTTCTGTTTTATTGGTTGATTTTACCACGTATAGCGTGTGGAAGTGCCCGCGCACCGGTAGACATGCAGGCATCGTCGTCAATACTCCACCCACGCGCGAAGTGGTTGCGCACGCGAGTGCGTGAATGTGTGTGCGCGAATTCGCAGAGTTTTACACGCTTTCGCGTTTGTCTTCATGACGTTGTTGCTTGTGCGCGTGGCCCTCATGGTGAGTGTGTGTGTGTGTGTGGGCACGCCTCTCGGTGCGTGGCAGCTCAGGGCCCAGTACACACGCCGACTCTCTCTGGGTG
>NC_018260.1:116817-121183 GCF_000227135.1 Leishmania donovani | reverse complement strand
ATGCGGCGGTGGTGGTGGTGGTCGGGGCTTGAGGCGGAGGCGGTGCTGAGATGACTGGGCCGACGCATTGCTGTACCGCGTGCGCGCACCGCTGCTTCGCAGGGCGGGATGGGGCCTGCGGCATGCCGGGGTGGGGTGGCGCTGGAGCTCGTGCTGGACGGCAGAGGGCGGGCACACGCTGGGAAGGAAAGCGAATTTTCATTTGTGTGTGCGCATCGTATTGACGCGTGTGCTGTCGCCAACTCAAGCTGGCTCTCCCCCCTGCGTGGGATGCTGCCCTCGGAAGCGGAGCGGATGAACGAAGTGACAGCAGTTTTTCACTCGGAAACCTGTCTGCACCACTTGGCTGCCGTCGACCCTCCCCTCTTTCCCCTCTCCAAGCCTGCGCGCAGATGCGGCTCTCCCTCTTTCACTTTCTTTTTGCTGTGCACCTTCTCCCCCTTCCGCATCATCGTCTTCCCTGTTGGTAGTCGCGCTGCCTGGTCCCTTCACTCCAGTGCACGCAGCTAGGCAGCTGGCGCATGTACGTGCTGTTGCTAGAGTACTTGTATGTCCTGGCATACGCTGATCAGCGAAATTCAACGTTTTTTGCAGTGACGTGCGCGTGCAGCCTCCGCAGATGAATCCGAGCGCTACTGCGTATGTGCCGTCAGCGGTGATTGCCAACGCGCTGGCACGGCGAAAGCCCGCACCGCCTGTAACCCCACCTTTGTCCTCTAAGACTCCAGGAGTGAGCTGCTGTCAAGCCAGTCCAGTGACCGCGACCCCGATGACCGCAGCAGAGCGGCTGCGCCGCTCAAGGGACAACGCAATCCACCATCCGAAGCCGTCTGCAACCACCTCCTCAGCCATCTCCCCGGCGCTCGCCCTATGCTCATCGAATTCTCCGCCGTCGGCGAACGCGGCGGTGCCGATAGAGATATCACCGCCGCCGCCCAACCAAGGAGCCGCGATGATCCGCTACTCGAAGCAGCAGCTCTTGTCCTTACGCCCTGCGGCCATTGAGCAAGTCATGCGAGGCCGCGTCGTGGATCATCCGCCGTTCCTGAAGATTCCGGAGAGCCTTGCGCCGCTACTTGGACTGCCATGTGCGATGGAATACGTTAACGTGGACGCTGCGATGCGGCTTGTCGAGCATCGATCGCATGCAAGCCGACCTGCTTCATCGCCGCCCACCAGCGTCGCCCGCACCGAGGACCTCGACGACGAGGCGCAAGCGCGCCTGTACACCTGCCCTATATGCGCTCAGGGTGAGCTCAATTCCTGCACTGCGATACAGCACATCCTTCAGCGAACAAGCCGCTACGTTATGTCGACCAAGCTGGGAGCGGCTCTCATGCAGCCGGCGTTGGTTGTGGAGTCACTGCTGCGGCTCGCGCTGGTGTTTGATGCGAAACAAAGCTCCCTGCGCTTGCGCATGCTGGCGGAGCAGAGCCCTCGCGTGGTGCATCTCGTCGAGGAGTACCTGTGTGGCGAGGGGTACCACCTCCCGCTGCCGCCCGTCACGGCGCACGAGGACTGGGCGGCGCTCAACGCCATGCTGAAGTTCGACGCCATCCGCGACAACAAAACCCGCGTCATCACGGACCTGTCGAAGCACTGGAAGAAGCGTCGAACGCAGTTTGAGCAGTTTATCTACTTTTTTGCCTTCCGCGACGCGCGGCCGGTGCGGCCGGCCAAGAACATCATCACCCAGTCCGCGAAGCCTGGCATGGTCGCCATGCTGACGGGGGACGTACCGGCCATGGTTCTGCTTCACCGCCTAGGCTTCTTCATTCCACCAGACTATTACTGGAAAGTCTTCCCGTTCCTGCGCCAGGCGCTTGGTGAGGGCACCCTGGCTTATGACGTTGTGCGGCATCTCGGTCTCTACCTTTCCTCGGCTCAGCCAGCAGACATGTACAATCCGGTTGAGGTGCCTATACATGCGTAGCTGCGCCGATGTCCGTGGTGGAGCTCGAGGCTGGGTATCCATGTCGGGCGCGGTGCGCTTCAGCGCCTAGCAAGGAAGGCGGAGATGCAGGCGGCGCGATGTCATGCCCTGAGTGGCTGCCCTCCTTGAGGGAGGAGAGGAATTTCTCTTGCCGTCTTTGTCTAGTGATGCGTCTTGTGCAAGAGCTCCCGAAGGTGCGAGGAAACATCTTTACGCGTACGCACACATATGCACACATTTGTGTGCGTGTCTGCGGAGACCTCAAGTAAGGTCTGGGAAAGGAAAGGTGCTGCCCTTTGATCCACCACCACCGCCAAACACCTCGCACCGCTGCCCCCGAGTACGTGCACACACAAATCCGTGCACTCAACACCGTGCAAGAGACGAAAAAGAAAGGGCAGAAAAGCAAAGCTTTCCCGCACACACGCACTCACCGCTGGACACCCCACGAGCGTCTTGCGAGTGCGTCTCTGAATGCCAAGCATGCACAACTCGTTTGCCGCATCTCGCCGGCGTTGCCCAGGGGCGACATGCGCACGTGGACCCGCATGTGTGCATGCTTGCGGTGATGGCGAGTAGGGGCGTTGCTGTCCCGGCGCATGCTCCTCTTTCGTCTCTCCCTCTCTTTGACAAGAAAACCCTTGCTTACCATCTTTCCATCTCGCCTTCCGCATTGTCTACGACGGCGAACCGCTTGCTGACCGTCTGCGTCCCCCCCTTCCCCTTCCCCTTCCCCTTCTCTCCGCTGCTGACCGCTGCACGCAGTAGAAACAAGGCGGCCGCTATCAAGTCCCCCCTCATAATCGAAGCACGCGAAACTAGACGCAAAGACGCACACAAACGACGCGGCAGATACTCCCACACGCGGCCGCAGGACCCCAGCGCTGCTCTCCGTCTTGTCGGTGCTCCACAGAGATTTGCCCACAGCTACTCAGATTCTTTTCAGTGTCGGTCTTTCATCCTCAACATCACCTGCCAACTCCACCTCTGACAGGCTCTCGTTTTTGTTTTTGGTGCTCCTCGTGCCGCCTACTGTGCGTGTGGTGGAGTAAGCGTGCACACCCAGTCCCTCCTCTTTCACTTGCTCTTCTCTCGCGCTGCCTCCAGTGTACGTGGTTTGCGTGTGTTGCTCGACGCACTTGGACCGGCATCCGGCTTCTCTCCGCTCATCATATCACCTTGGGGCTCGCAGAGTGTGACGGAGGAGAGTGCGCGAGAGAGGCGCGCGCACAAAACGACCAGACGGAACCGCTACATCATTGAGCACGTAGACGTTCGCGTTTGCATACGCACACACACACGCCCACACATATACACTCACATACCGTTGTGCGTGTGCATATATACATGTTTACATTCTGCCGTTGCTTAGAACGCGAACGTGTTTTCTCTCTTCTTCACCCTCACTACATTTGTGTTTGCTTCTCGCTGGCTTTACTAGATCATCCTGGTTCTTTCTTCTTAATTCCTCCACGCAAACCCCTTCGACCGCCTCTCCCCATCCTGTTGAATCGCTGCTCTCCAACGCCCGCCGCACAGTTGAGCACACGCGCACACCCCATCGTGCTCCCTTAGAGTTACCCGTGTGGGCGCTATTGGGCAGATCTGCGCTGGAGGCTTCCTTTCCTTTTTGTGCTCGTCCTGTGTCTGGCCGCCGCTGACCTTCTTCTGTTGGTCTTTCTTCCCACTTTTGCACACTACTTACTCTAACCACTCGACAGTGCCACGGTTATCGCGAGACAGAGAGTCGAAGAGAGCGTCACCATCACTGCTGCGCCGCAGTTGGGCTTTCTTTCCGTGCACCTTCCTTTCCCCATCCGTCGCGTCTTTGTGCTCGTGTTGTATTGTGTAGGTGCGCTTCCGTGGTCGTCGCAGCTCCCAGTGCATTGAGACAGGCTTGCTGCGTTTGCCGTCTACACCGACACATAACGGGATTTGGACGGACGTAGACACCCACAGTCGTGCAGAAGAAATCGCGCTGACCATGCAGCAGTGGACGCTTGATTGCAACTCTGAGTCACCTGAAAGTAGCGGTCGGCCGTCCGCGCTTTCGCGCGAGGCGAGGCTGTTCAAGGCGGAGGGGCGATCGGCTCGCCGCAGCACCCGTACCGAACATCGCCGCGCGTCGCGAGAGGCCTTTCCTACAGAGCCGCTCTCGACACCGTACCGCAATGACAAGGGGGACGACGAGGACGAGGAGGGCCGCCGTAGCGCACCGCATCGGCTCTCGCGTCACATCCCTCAGCGGGTGGGCATTGACATGACGGTTTCGTCGTTCAACCTCATGTCGTCCACGGCATGCGGGGCTCAGACATCAACGGGCTCACCGCTCCGTATGGGCTGCTGCGGCGGTCGAGACTACGGTCGCAACCCTTATGGCACTGCAGCTCCCGCCGGTCGCCACGTAACTCCAGGGCCCGCTCCTGTAGTTTC
>NC_018260.1:104317-109317 GCF_000227135.1 Leishmania donovani | reverse complement strand
GCTGGTTCTCGCTATGGTCTTATGGGGCCAAACGGACGCGGCAAGTCCACGATTCTGCGCTTGCTGGCGAGTCGTGAGCTGCCGGTGCAGTCGAACCTCGACTTGCTGTTGGTGGAGCAGGAGCAGGAGTTTACTGCCTCGGAGTTGAGCGCTGTCGATGCGGTGCTGCAAAGCCACAAGAAGCAAAACGCATGCGCCGATGAGGCAAAGGCGCTGGGGGCCAAGGCGGAGCTCTCGGAGGCCGAGATGGAGCGGCTGCACTTTTTGGAGGAGGAGCTCGACATCATGGGCGCCGCCCAGGCGGATGCCCGTGCCCGGCGGATTCTCTTCGGTCTTGGCTTTCCCACCGAGTGGCACGAGCGACCCACGAGCAGCTTCAGTGGTGGCTGGCGCAAGCGCATTGCACTGGCCTCTGCCGTCTTCATCGAGCCGGACGTGCTCATGCTGGATGAGCCGACGAACCACCTTGACCTGAATGCTGTCATTTGGCTGGAGTCCTACCTGACGAAGGCGTACAGCGAGACGGCGAGGCGACCCAAGACGTTGATCGTTGTCTCTCACGACGCGGGCTTCCTGGATGAGGTGTGCACGCACATGGTTCACGTGGAGAACTACATGCTGAATTACTACCGTGGCAGCTACAGCAGCTTTGACGAGCAGTTGCAGCAGCGGCACCAGGAGCTAGACAAGAAGTACGAGTCGGTAGCCAAGACCATTCGTGACAAGAAGCGCAATGGCATGTCGAACGCGCAGGTCGAGGTATGGATTAAGGATCAGGTGAACAGCGGCCGCCTCGACCCGCTATTCCTCGAGAAGAGGCGGGACTACACCGTCAACTTCCCCTTTCCTGATCCGCCGGAGCTGCGCGATGGGTGCGTGTGCAAGCTCGACAGTGTCTCCTTCAACTATCCGGGCGGCCCCGTGCTGTTTCAGAACGTGAGCTGCGCCCTGTGGACGGACAGCCGCATCACTCTTTGTGGTCCCAACGGTATTGGCAAGAGTACGCTGCTGAACCTCATGACCGGTGTGCTGGAGCCGACGGCCGGGTACATTACGCTGAACCGCCAGGTGCGCATTGGCCGCTACAACCAGCACTTTGTCGACAAGCTGCCGCTGGAGAAGACGCCGGTGGAGTGCATGCAGGCGCTGGGGATTCCGGAGGAGGACAAGGCGCGGCGGCTCCTGGGCAGCTTCGGCCTGGAGGGTATCGTGCACAAGAACCAAATAGCGACACTGAGTGGCGGCCAAAAGGCCCGCGTGGCGTTTGCGGCGATCAGCGCCGAGTCCCCTCATTTTCTCCTCTTCGATGAGCCGACAAACCACTTGGATGTTGAGTCGATCGATGCGCTCTGCACAGCCATTCGTAACTTCAAGGGTGGCGTGCTTGTTGTCACCCACGACGCTCGCCTAATCGAGTCGACCGAGATGCAGATCTGGGTCGCCGGGGACAAGAATGTGATGCCGTTCAACGGCTCCCTAGATGACTACAAGAATGTGGTGCGTGCGGAGTTCGAAAAAGAGGAGGCGATGCGGCTGGAGGAGCGCAAGCAGCTGCTCGAGCACAAGACGGAAGCGCGTCAGCTGAAGCAGAGCGGGGTCGCGGATGTGACGACGGCGCTGCAAGAGAAGGAGGAGAAGGAGCAGCACGAACATGCGCAAGGCCTGGATGCGTTTCTCACCGCTGCCGCAAAGAAGAAGAAGCCGAAAAAGGCGAAGGAGGAGAAGAGTTAGAAGCGGCAGACGGCGTTTAGGAGAGGTGGGAGGTGGGAGGTGGGAGGGGTAGATATGTGTGTTGACGCATCGCATGCTGCAACACCCCTGTGCATCCCCTCATCGGTGAGGTGTGTACGTGTGTCTTGCGCATGCAGCACACTAAGCAAGCAAAGAAAAAGGTTCACTAACGTCGCTCTGCACCTCTCCCCTCCTTCGACCTCCTCCTTGCCGTTCCCCTCTCTTTTCTCCCGTCCGCCTGCATTGGTAGGGGCGAGCACTCACAAGCGAGGGACAACAACAGGGAGTCGGTGCGAGGGGGGGGGGGGCAGAGCGGACGGTAGTAGTTAAAGCGCGATTGAGTACACGGTAAATCGAAGGAAGGAAAAGCGACGGATTCACAGGGTGCGCACAAAGTCGACAAGCCGAGGTAAAGCACCATGAGAGGATGTATGCGTGGCTTCGTGGTGTGCGACTTTGGTTTTCCTGCTTGTTGTACGAGTTGGGGCAATGAGGGTGAAATAGGCGAGTCTGACAGACGTATGACCTTCCGCCATGTGCGGATCATCCGCACTTACCTGGCTATATGGGGGTTCGCCGCTGGCGCATTGTCGAGCATCCCTAACCCTTCCTCCCACCACCCTGTATCTCTTCAGTTGTTCATGTGCGTCCCCTCTCACCTCTACCCCCCCCCCTACGTCTTATCCGACTCATCGCCTCCTTACGGGAAACTCTACATGCGTGAGCAGCACACACACACAAACGCATACAGGCGCGACGCAGGGCGGCGGCGGGTGTCTGTTGGCCCGCTTCCCTATCCGAGTTTGTGCGCGCGCGTCAAGAGAGCGTTCGCCAGGTGAGCCCATTCTCCGCGGATGAAGCGCGGGCAGAGGTCGCACGCTTGCGGCTTTTCTCCTGCGCGACGCTGCCTGCTGTTCGTAGCCTCTGTGTTACTAGCAGCCAGCATCACGCTTCTTATCTTGTACTCGTCGCCTGACGTGGCGGTGGGAGCAGTAGACGGGGGTAAGGATGTTTGGGTCACGGCGCCGACAGACCAGCCAGTGACCGATGAGGAGCTGTTCGCTTGCACTCGCAGATGGCTGCAGACAGACGGTGTTCCGGCCGACACCGTCATCCCGTTCGTGATTGTGCCGCTGACGCTGGAGTGGGAAGACTTCCGCATGTTCATGTGCCGCGTGCACGCGCGCGCGCGCTACCTCTACATCCTGCAGAATGGCGCAGTGGAGGAGATGACTGTGCTGCTGACGAAGCTGCGCGCCGCGGTGCCGTCTGAGCGGCTCATCGTCGAGTACCGACCGCAAAACATCGGCTACGCTGCGGCTGTCAACGAAGGGTACCGGGTGGCCCTACAGAAGCCGCATGCCGAGGTGCCCTTTATCGGCGTGTTCAACTGCGACGTGTACTTTGAGCGCCGGTATTTTGACAGGTACATACCCGTTGTGTACGAAATGCTGGCCCCCGACGCGGCCCGCATTCGCGCGCTGGAGGAAGTGGTGGAACAGGAGGAGAGGGCGGCGCGCGCGGCAGGGCGGCAGACACTGCGCGCCAGTGTGGCAACCACACCCGGTCTCTCCATCTCCATGCTCCTGCCGGACCGGATTAGGTACAGCTCCTTTGCAGAGCAGCAGGACGAGTTCAAGGGGCATGTAGGGATGTTTTACTACGAGACCAAGTCCATGTGCGCCTTTCTGGTGTCGCGCCTTGCGCTGCTGGTCGGCGGCTTCCTCGATGAAAACTTCTACCCCGCCTACTTTGAGGACTACGACTGGCAGTTCCGCCTGGCGAACCTTGGCTTCAAGAAGTTTACGGGCGCCTCAGCGCAGTTTGGCGGCTTCTTTCACAGAATGGGTGGCAACATCCGCGCCATCAACAAGGGCCCTGCCAGCAAGTCCATAAGCTACGACATGGCGGCGATACGGGTGGAACGTATGCTTAACGCCAAACCGGGCATCGACTACGGGGAGACGAAGTGGGCGTGGCATCGCGAGGCGCTTGTGGCAATGAGCGCGACACCCTTCCCGCAGCTGGAGTTCATTGTTCCGTTGGATGTGTGGGTGATGGATGTGGCGCGGCATCAACTGATCATCGACATCGGCACGGGGCGTCAGCCATCCGTAGAGATGTCGAACACGTACAACGTCTCTCTCCTTTCGAGCCTGCGGCCATTTGCACTGGCAGACGGCAAGGACTTCTGGGGAAGCGGCATTATTACAGCAGAGCCGCATTGGCGAAAGTAGTGGTGGGGACATCGGCAGACGTGTCTACGCGCGTGCGCAGCCGACTTGACAGCGACACCGCAAAAGCACCTCCCACGCTACTACACCGAGGCGAAAAAAAAAAACAGAAAACAGCAAGGCGGGTCACCTGCCACAGCATCACGTCACAAGGGAGGGAAGCGACACGCACAAGCCCCCAACCAATCCGGCATCAAGACAGCCATCTCTCCCTTCAGTACCAACAGCCATCTCTGCCTCGCTACGCGATTACTTCCTCCGAAACGGTCCACCTCCTTGCCCTCTCCCTTTTCGGCCCTCCACCGCCAGGAAACACAATTACTTCAGCACCGGCAGGAGCGGGTTCTTGAACGTAAGATCCGCTTCCTTCATCCCCTTCGCCGCATGACGAGACTGTCAAACCGAACCCCTAGAGCAGAGGCAGTCTGAAGGAAAAAAATGGACGAGTAGGGGTTTGAACCCTAGGCCTCCTGTATGCAAAACAGGCGCTCTACCACTGAGCTACACGCCCACAAGATAGAAAGTAGCAATCATTAAAAACTTAAAAACAAAAAAGTCACCATGGCGGAAAATTCCGCCAAACATGAGCTCCAGTGGCCTAACGGATAAGGCTTTGGACTTCTAATCCAAAGATTGCGGGTTCGAATCCCGCCTGGAGTACTTTCAACAGAAGCAGCAAACGCAGCACTCCCACTAACCTAGCATATCAAAACACCGCCGCCCTTGTAGCCTAATGGATATGGCGTTTGCTTCCTAAGCAAAAGGTTGCGGGTTCGAGTCCCGCCAGGGGTACATTCTTTTCGCAAAACTACGCTTTGTTTTCACCGTTTCCAAACGCCCGTCACCCCCCCCCTCCTCCCCACCGACCACCAAACAAGGCAGGCCAAGCTCCGCTCGGCCCCCGGCGTGCCACAGGCCCCATCGCCTGGCGCGAAGCAGCCCGAGACACGCACGCATGCAAGCAATGCCCCGACCCAGCCACCTCAGCACGGCCTCCGTCTCGAGCTGCGCCCACCCCTCCCCGCTCCGCGGGTC
>NC_018260.1:85502-104171 GCF_000227135.1 Leishmania donovani | reverse complement strand
GTCGCCTCATAGCCGCTCCCCCATCATGCCGGTCGCCACCCCGGGTGCACCACCATCACCACCACCACCCCCCCGTCCCTACACCTCGGCGTGACGCCCAGGCTGCCCCAACCAGTAGGCAGTGCGAGGGGCGCGTGAGATGCACTCGAGCCATGCTGGCACCTCGGCCCATCGCATGGGTGGCGCAAGCGTGCTCTCTGTCGCCGGTCGCTCCGACGCATCCCCGTCCAGGACCTGACCACCGACATCCGCAGTGATACGTCGCACCCACCTGCCTAGGCGGCAGGCGCTTCACCCTGTCATCACCAGCGGTGGGCTCGGCATTTCGCAGGCACAGGAAGGGAGGGCTGCTTGGCTTCCCCGCCCCCACTCCCTCCCCCGCGCCGACAGAGCGAGTAGGGGTGTACTGAGCACCGAGATACCACGCACTGAGGCCTTCCTCCTGTCATCGTGAGAATAAAGAGGGAATGAAATAGAAACACACAAATGAAGGTAATGAGTTTAACGGAGGTAAAGAGGACCTTCACTTTTCAGGATGTGGGGAGGCGCATTTCGGTGTTGCGCTAATGCAACGGGGCTCAGGACCCACATCAAAACATTTTCTCTGCTTTTTTTTTACTTTCCCGGAAAGCTCGTCCCCCTCTATATCGAGCTTCTTCGGAAAACACCACAAAACCCGCACATACACTGAGAAAGTGAAATGCCGTTTCCCCTCTCTTCTGTGGCAAAAAAAAAAGACTCCTTTTTACTTCTCATACTGATCTTTTATAATCTCGATCTCGCCATTCCACATGCTAGCAGCTCCTATGACATTCAGGAGATCACATATATTTTTGTTCGTTAGGGGAACGTATCTTAGCAGAGACAAGCAACAGTGAGGAGACATTTTTTTTCGCTTAAATGTCTATACGACGCTCTCTGTACGAGGGGTTCAAAAATGTTCACAACAAGCTCCACAATGTGAAAACAACCAGTGATTTTCAAACCACAGGACGACTCACTCCGAAAGAGTTTGTGGAGGCGGGTGACGAACTTGTACAGAAGAACCCTGTATGGCAGTGGGTCGGTGGCCCTGAGAGCGTGCAAGACTACCTTCCGAAAGAAAAAAAATGCATTGTCTACCGCGGTGCCCCGTGCACTGAACGAGCGCCAGTGGACTCGACGAACGCTTCACCAGAGGCAGTTGATGAGGACGACTTTGTTTTGACAGAAGCCACACAGGTTGCCCTGCCCGCCACAGCCCTCGAAGAGGAAAAGGTGCTCACCTGGGACGAAGACGACGATGACTCTGGCGAAGAGGACGTTGTTGCCACGGCAACTGATAACTCAAACTTGCGCGTCTATGATGTTTACATTGTGTACGACAAATACTACCAAACACCGCGTATGTATTTGGTGGGGTACGCTAGCGATCATGTAACACCTCTCTCAATGGGTCAAATGAAAGAGGACGTTTACCGCTCCAACTATGGAAAAACAGTCACCATCGACCCCCACCCTGTTCTCTCGATTCCGTGCATAAGTATTCACCCTTGCCGCCACGCTGAGACAATGCGCAGCTTGATGCATCGGATGCAAGAAAACTACAATCGCGAAAAGGCGAATGATCCCAACGCTGAGTCATTTGTTTTTCCCACCCACTTAGCCTTGCTTCTCTTCTTGAAATTCATCTCTACTGTTCTGCCAACAATTCAGTACGACGTCTCCTCGGGGTTTCACTTAGTGTGATTATTATTATTTCTGCATGCGCTGCACCAGAGAGAAAAAACACGTCCTTTCACTGCAAGAGACGGTCCCAGCCCAGATTTTCAACCGTTACTGCTTTGAAATCTAGAAGACTGGTACTGTTACATAGAAGCTTTGTAGGGCTTCACCACTGAGTGAATTTGCCACTGCAACTCCACTCACGGACTCCTACTCAAAGTCCCCGACACATTAGCTGTTCTAACGTAACCCATCTACAGGAAGCAACATTCTCAAGATGCCTAGATTCCCTCATGCACAGGAATTATGATCACCCGTTTTTTTTTTTCATTTCTACTCTGCTTCAACTTGTCTGTCTTCAACCCTATCGCTTCACGGGGTCTCGTCAACAACAGACTCCGTTCAAAAGAGAACATGTTCTACGCCGCTTAGAGTTCTACGTTGTCGTGATAGCAGAAACACGACTGCCTACATTCACGGAGTACCAATCACTCAGCACACATGCGAAACACTCCATCCAGCGGCCGAAACATCACTTTTTTAGGCAACAAAGCAACAGTATGGCATTTAAGCCAACCAAGGTACAAAATGAAAGCGGTTCAGGCAGGAGTGCTGAACCTGTGGTGCTAATCTCATTCTGTAACTTTGAATCAGTGTATGCACACGATCAAAAGTGGAATTCACACGGATGCTGGTATATTTCACTCGAAACCCCAAAGACTTTCACTCTGCATCTGTCGAAAAAGCGTTTTATGATCGAGCCTGCTTTTGATTTGAGAATCGCTATCCTCACGGTTATCAGAATGTCTGTCTCACGCACTTTGCTTTACGAAACAATCACCAATAGACGAAAATATTTACGTAATTTCCTAAAAAGGCTCATAAGCGTCGCAGCTGCTTACGCACAACTCATTGACTTCCTCTGCCACTAAGCTCATCCACCAACAAATATGTTATCTTCTCTCAATGTTCATCGTTAAATTTATCAGCGTAGATGACACTGGTGAAGTCACTAGTATCAACTTTCCACCCCGCTTCAGAAGACATTGTGTTCTGCGAAAAATCAAGTTCTGTGCATCCATGACAAAAACATTGGCAGTCTTCAGTAAAACCTCTTGAAGACAGTATAACCCTCCTTCGGAACTGCATGATTACATTGCGTCTTCCACCTAACGACCGTCGATGATTACATGCGATGCAAGTGAATACTATACTACACCGATATCCGAGGATGACGTTCTGCGCGTGCATGCGTGCGTTTGCTGATGCATTGGCGCGCCGGTGTGTCGATGCCGTTACTGCTGCCGCCTGCACCTTCCGGGCAGGATGCCGCCCTTGCGCCCTTGGCGACTGTGTCCAATCGGTGGTGCGAGATGCGCGCTGCGTGTGCGTGTGTTGCGACTGAGCGCGCGTGTGATGATGTACAGAGTGTGCGAAGACGCATGTCGCGTAGCCGCCGGCTGTGCGCGCCTGACGAACTACTGTATTTCACGGGTGAACAATCTCTGATGCGCGTTGGGCTTCTGCGTGTGGTGGCGCGCGTGTGCGGTGCTGGTTGTTGTGCGGAGAAGGGGATGTGTGCGGGCCGCGGCGATGATGCAGACACATCAATACTCACTCTGACGTGTGCGTGGCGGTGGACCGCTGCGCACTGTGCGGATACAAGGATAACATGCACTACCAGCTGATGGCCGTTGGGTGTTTTTGAAGGAAGCTGTAACCGTTAGAGCTGGTTTTTAGGTAAAATAAAAAACCGTCCGAGATACATTGACGGCTTATTTAAGATAGGAGGGGACATTATAAGGTCACGTGAGTGCCGTACAGTGTGCTGCCGTATAAATATGCTAAGGATTTCTGCTGGGCCTGAAACGAGAACATCTGAAATAGAGGATCGCTGAGAGACGAGCACATGATCAGGATGTGAAGGCGTGCCCGACAGTTTGGTAAGAAAAATGGTTCTGGAGCAGGGAGGTTCTCCAGTTTCCAGGCAGCACGTGAAGGAAGGTTGAAATGGTATGAAGTTGGTTGTTATGTGAGCGCTACCGTCCGCTTTTACTTGTGACGCTCCTGTTAGCACGCGCGTGCGCTGGTCTTGTTTGGCCAACGCTTCTGCTGAGCTCGAGGCGGTGCATCTCTCTCTCTCTCTCTCTTCTTTCGTTGGAATTGCGCAAGATTGGAAGACAGCGAAGCAGCCGCATTTATCTACTTCCTGTGCCATCCCACACCCCCGAATTCGGATTTCAGATTCTGCAATCATGGGCTCACCGAACGATAAGGAGGAAGAGGGCACTCGCGAGCCTTTTCATTCCTTGGAAGTGAGGGGCCAGGTGCCAGCGGCATCTGCCTTGACGTCAATGATTTCCACGAACATGTCCCCAAAGGAACAGCTCTCAAATGGCAAATCGATCACACAGGCCAATGCTGACTTACCGCTGATATCGGCTGCTGCTGATTCACCCTCAATGACGCTAAAGAAGCGCTCTTCGGCGCCGGAGTTGCCGACATCTCTCGACGAAGACGAGGAGGAGGACTCTCCGCAGCCACTGTCGAACACGCCGTTTTTCTCGATGAAGAACCTGATCGTCGCGACTCCCATTATTCTCACACCGTTGCTTTATGGTTACAACCTCGGATTTGTTGGTCCGTACTCCACGATGTACGGGTATGCCTCCAACTGCCAGCTGTACAGCGCTAAAAAGTCGTGCGAGACGCTGACAGCAGCGAAGTGCCGGTGGTTCAACGCGTCGACGTATGTGAGCAATACAACGTATGGCGAGGTGTGCGGGTGGGCGGACAGGACGACGTGCTTCCTGAAGTACAGCGACGAGGCGGGCTGCTTGTCAGACTCTGCATGCAAGTGGAGCTACTCTGCCAACACCTGCGGCAACCAGGTGGGCTATTCCTCGATTCAGAGCGGCGTTTTCGCTGGGTCGTTGGTGATCGGATCCACGATGGGCGCGCTGATGGGCGGGTACCTGACAAAGCGTCTCGACTACTGCAAGAGCTTCTTGTTCATTGGGCTTCTTAGCGTGATCGGTAATGTTCTGACGCACGTGGCAACGGGGCTGTTCCACTACTGGGTGTTGTTCGTTGCGCGTATCGTGCTTGGCTTTCCCTTGGGTTGGCAGTCCATCACGTCCTCGCACTACACGGACAAGTTTGCTCCTGCAAATCATGCCAAGACGCTCGGCACGCTGTTCCAGGTTTCGGTCTCGACCGGCATTTTTGTTACGTCGTTCTTCGGTCTGGTTCTTGGCAACACGATCCAGTACGATGCGGCCAGCAATGCTAATACCATGGGCCGCATGCAAGGCCTCGTCTCTGTTTCCACGCTCCTCTCTATTTTTGTGGTGTTCCTGCCACTCATCACCAAGGACGGTTACAGCAAGAGCAGGAGGGGTGACTACGAGGGGGAAAACAGTGAAGATGCTTCCAGGAAGGCGGCAGAGGAGTACACCATGACGCAGATGATCGGGCCCATCCTGAACGGTGTGGCCATGGGGTGTGTGACGCAGCTGACCGGCATCAACGCCAATATGAACTTCGCCCCGACCATCATGTCAAACCTTGGGCTGCAACCGCTGGTTGGCAACATCATCGTCATGGCATGGAACATGCTCGCAACGTTCTGCGTGATCCCGCTCTCGAGGAGGTTCTCGATGCGGACCCTGTTCCTCTTCTGCGGCTTTGTCGGCTCTCTGTGCTGCGTCTTCCTTGGTGGCATCCCGGTGTACCCCGGCGTTACAAAGTCGGACAAGGCCATAAGCGGCATTGCCATTACTGGGATTGCCATCTTTATCGCCCTTTACGAGATGGGTGTGGGGCCGTGCTTCTACGTTCTGGCGGTGGACGTGTTCCCCGAGTCGTTCCGGCCTATCGGCTCGTCTATCACGGTGGGTGTGATGTTTATTTTCAACCTCATCATCAACATTTGCTACCCGATTGCGACGGAGGGCATCTCTGGCGGTCCGTCGGGGAACCCGAACAAGGGTCAGGCCGTCGCGTTCATTTTCTTTGGCTGCATTGGCGTCGTGGCTTGTGTCATCGAGTACTTCTTTCTGCAACCATGGGTGGAACCAGAGGCTAAGATGACGGATGATCTTGATGGAGCGGCAGTACCGGAGGGGAAGCACGACTGAGGTGGCGTAGGAACTGTGTATGCGGTGGACGCACGGTTGTGCCGAGGTTTGGTTGCTTTGCTTATTGTAGGTGCATTTTGTGAGCTCCCTGAGTGTTCCCACAGCCAAACGGAACGGCAAGAGTGCCCTTTTCCCAGGCCGCTCTGTCGTGCGCTGCAGCCAACACAACGCAGACCGACTGCGGAGCACAGCGTGGGGCTGCCCCCTCCTACTTCAAACGTTCGTGATCTTTCCTCTTCTGTTAGGTATGACCACACAAACGCTGAGGAGGAGAGCTTCACACCCCACTGCTGACTCCGTACTTCCTTTTCTGTCTTGTTTTCTTCCGCCCCATTTTCTGTTGCTTGTGTGGTCGTCTTTGCTTCATATATGTATCCTGTCGCTTTTTGTTGTTTAGCTTCCGACCGGCGCTCTCCTTTCCCTCTTTCCCTCTTACCTTTTTTCGTTTTTTTTTGTCTTTCGTTGTCTCTACCCCCTCCTCCCCTTTCTCTCTCTGTGGTGGTGAACAACCCGATATTTAACGCAGCTTCGGTTGCGTTTCTTGGAAGTTGACGCCTCCAGGCTTTCTTGTGTGGTGACTGAAGCCGACTTTCAGAAGTGCCAGTTGCCGTGTGCGTGTGCTAGTTGTAAAATGATCATCTTCTTCTGAGCTCGTTTGTGGTGTATCTTGTCCTCCCAGCCTCCGTGTTGGAGCAGCCGCAGCAGCGGAGCACGAACTCATTCATAGTTACTTCCTCTTCCGTTTCTTTTCCTTCTCTCGTCTGATCTCACCTCCCCACCCCACCCCCCCTCCTCCTTTATGCGGGTGTTTTTTCTCATCACCCATCTATTGTCCTGTACAAATGTGAGTTCTCCTATTGAGCTTTTTTTTCTCGTGTGCGCTCCTTCCCACGGAGCTGCGTTGCTGCTAGTGTTGTGTGCCCGCGTGAGTATGTTCTGCCGGCCACAATATGCGAGACATGACCAGAGCGAGAGAGGAGAAACGCTAAAGTTCCTTTTCCTCCTCTCTCGCGCTCTTTCCTCCCATTCCCTTGGCGTTTTGAGGGCTTCGCCCGAACCCACCCACAGAAGCGTTATCGCACACTGGGTATGAAAAGGAAACCTGCAGTGGACATACGCGAAAACAAATATTCAGAAGCCAAGGCAGCATTTGAGAAAGGGCCATGGCTGAACCAGCGACGTGATCATATTTTTGATGACCTCCTTCGTCCACTCCCCAAAAAGCACGGTAAGAGAGAGAAGCCGCCACCAGCCGCAGCTTTCACATCTTCAGACGAACACACATGTAAAGAAGTATATATATATTTCTTGGGGGTCTCAGAAACCGCACACACGCACACACACCAAAATGCCCATAAAAACTCTCCCTCATGGCTTTCTTTTTATTTTTAATCTGTGTCTTCCTTAATCGTTTCGCCTTCGTTTTTTTTTTGGTTTGTCTCGATTGGATTCGTTAAAGTGCTTATGTGCATGTGTATGTGTATGCTTGAGAGTGTGTAGTGTCGTGCTCTCTCTTTTTTCTCTGCGTGCCTACCCACTTACCTGTCTCTCACGTCTCCTTTCTCAAATCCTCTTTTCCATCCTTCAGGGCATCACGTGTGACACAACACACACCTACACATGTACAGACTGGTACGGCCGTGTCGATGTATGTCTCTCACACAGCCTTCGTTTTACCTCCTTTTGTTTCCTGTTCATCTAGGTCGTCATCTTTTCTCCCACTCTTTTTTTCTCCCTTTTATTTTTGCAGTTCCCTCCCTCGCTCCGCAACTGGCACCCTCGTTTCACGCGCGATGCAATGACATGCACATGCTGTTGTCTTTTTTTGTCTGTTTGTATCGGTGCATGCAAACAGGCAAGCAGAAGCGTGTGGTTTGTGCACGAGCTGTGCAGACTGCGGCGTGTGTGGTGGCTCCATAGAAAAGCTCCTTTCCTCCTTGTGTTATCTTATTACTATTTTTTTTTTTCTCTGTTTCCCACTCGTGGAATACGAGAGTTGGTGTGGAGGGATATTTCAGGAACAGATGGAAGAAGCTTCGACGTACAACCGCACTAATACACACACGCACATGCAGCAACACACACACACACACACATACACACAAAAGGAGAAAAACATCAAAAAGAGTGACGAAGACTGACGCATATATTTACACACTATATGTGATTATATACATAGATATACTCACTTCACAGCGCCAGCTCTGATTTTCACACACACACACACACACACACGTGCATCCAAACGGATGAGAAAGAAAGATTCCTCTTTTTCAGGTGTGCTGTCTGTTGCATTGTGCGTCTGCTACTGCCCTCCAGTGCAATTTTCGTTTTACTTGCTCTTTTCATGATGTCGGTGCCTGTGCTGATCCTCCCTTATGCCTTCGTTTCTGTTGTTTCCCGAGGTAGAGCAATGCAAATATGAAAAAAAAAAAAACATTAAGCTATTTGCCATGTTACCTGCTCGTCTTATTGCTGTCACCCTCCTTTCTTGTGCATCCGGTCTTTTTCTTCTCCCATCCGACCAGTGACTCTTCCATATATATATATCCGAGAGAGACACTCGCTGGCCTTTAGTTTCTCCTCTTACTTCTTGCTCGCGTATGTCCTCCTGTCCGATTCGTTTGGCTCCTTCTGCAGGCGACGCTCCGTCCTGCGACAGACTCTCAGCGCCTTTTCTTTACGCCTCTCCCAATCTCACCGTCTCGCTCTCCGCTGCGACCGCGGTTCTGCCCCTTCCCGAACATATTATGAAGTGCTCCTTGGACACTGAATGCCAAAGACTAACTCACGCTATTTCTTCTGCCTTTCTCCTTTTCTTCATCCTCAGCCAGCAAATGAGTGTGCACCACTCTCTGCTGACGGATTTCGACACCGACATGAGTTCATCATTATCACATTCTATTGATCCCCACTCCATGCCATCCCTCTCTAACGCTAGAGGAACTGTGCCAAACAGGAATATTCTGTATGGTGTCGTGGCCTCCATGGTTCGGAGAAGTCCCCGCTTCCGTTGAGTCGCGAGGGGCTGATCCCCGAAAATCAGCTGTGCGTGGGCATTCTCATGCATGACCAAGCCTCGCGTGGCCAAGCGTTTGCGGGGCTCTGGACGGATTACGCCGGCCACCCGTGGGCATCCTATGAGCACCGAAGACTGTGGAAAGGCGGGCGTCCTGCGCACGTGGGGATTCTGACTGCGGATGGCTCGATCACTCATGCTGCTGAGGGAGGGGGTGCAGGTGTCGGGGGAGTGCATCCATCGCCTCGAGGCGGCTGTCAGCCGATTCACGGACAGCCGCCCGCGCCCGCTGCCGGGAGACGAAGCGGGTGGGGCAGTGGGACGAGTGGCGGCGGGTCTGGGAGGATATGGATGACGCCGTCTCTGAGGAGCCCCATCGCGGACCGACACACCCACGGAGGAGGATCCGCGGCCGCTCTTCCGTCTCCCCTCCTCCGTGCTCGACCTGTGGAATGCACGCAAGGCATCGCTGCAGGGCAGACATAGCGTGTGCCGGCTCATTCTGCTAGTGGCATCGACGGCCGAGCGGATGGATGCACCGGAGGCAGCGGCGCAAGCAACCACGGCGCCTTCGGCTGCGAACGGCCCTCAGCTCCAATCTGTCGACACCGTGCGCCCTGGTGCCACGGGGATGCCAGCGCCGCCCAGCGATCTCTGGCCCGGAGAGCCCGCTTTTGACCTCGCAGGGAGGGGCTGCCGCCCCCAGGCGCCATTTGCTGCAGGCCGAGGTGGCGTGGGGCTCTGCTAAAGGCCCACCTTATCCAAATCGTCAGAACCAGCGCGTACACCTCAAGCACATACACGATGCAGGCCGTCGTTGTCGTCTTCTCGACGATCTACGGTGTCGCATTCAACGGGTGTGTCATGACGCCACGAGAGACCCGCGACATTGCGCTGGTTTTGAAGAGGGCCTTCGACTGCCTCCTCACTCCGGCGTGGCTCTCGCGCGGGCTCACCCTCTGCAGCGCGATCTCCCGGTACGAGCGGACGATGGACCCCATGGCCCTGATGTGTTCAACCGCGAGCAGGCGCACGAGACGAGGGCACGGTACAATGAATGCCAGCACTCGCAGAACAGAACGGTACCGGGGTGCCCCTATCACGGGGACACTCCCAGCGAGGTTTGTGGGGATCCGCGCACGTGAAGCGGGCGACAAAGCAGGTCGCCATGACGGGCACACGATAGAGGTACGGCCCCGCCTACAGTGCAAGTACAGTAGAGCGCCGAGCAGTGCGCTGCGCGTTTGAGGGGCCGTTCTTTCTTGTCTGCTGGAGCCGTGGCCCGCCTTCGTGTGGATGACACTTTGGCCGTCGCTGCGGTCTGCATGGGCTTTCTCCACACCTTCACGCCGTCAACGCGGTACTCCATGGCTGTATGCCTCCACTGCCATACAGGATCCACGGCCCGTTACGCACAATGCGGCGTAACGTCCGCCGACAAGCCCAGCCGTGATTCCTTATACCGAGCGCTAAGTGACACAACTGGCGGCACGGGGAGGTGAGACTAGAAGCTGGAAGGACGGGTGGCGCCGCACTCCTGCCCGTACACAAGGACAGGCATATAGGCACATCGATGCTCCTGCATGAAAGATGCACTCCATCCCTGGTGGTATGGTTCCATCGGTGTTTAGCGCCCCGGCCGCACCCATAACCCAGAAGTCGAATCGGTTGAGACGAATACTCTGTGACTCCCCGATGGCCTCGGTGCAACTCCTCCTCTGCTGCCATCTCTCCCCTCTTGCGCGCTGGCCAAGGAATGAAAGCGCACACACATATATATATATATTTAAGTGCATGATCACGTGCGTGCTGGTTTCCCAGCATCGCTTCGTATCCATCAACATGTTTGCCGGCCCTTTTTTTAGTACCCTCGGTTCTCCTTGTGGCGTGTGCTCCCTCTTAATGTTGGATTCGGCGTCTCTCAAGGGCATCCCGTGCTCTGCGCAAAACGAGGGCAACTGCTACAGCATCCAACTGACTTGCCTTCGGCTCCCCATCATGCGTTTCTGCTTCTTGGAAAGCAGGAGAAAAGATGTTGGACTGAGAGGTGCGTCTCCCTGATAAGAGTCAGCAAAGTCTTCTCCTTGCGTGCGCTCTGTCATCTCTGTGGAATGGAGTGGTGAGAGAGGGGCGAATGTTGTCGATGAACCCTTCACACTTGCGTCCCCCGTTAAGGTGACAACGGCTTGTGTTTCTGCTAGACTTCCTGAGCAAGCGAGACTTCATCGTCACACGCGCAGACTTCGCGTTCCAGTGTGGATGCTGTGTGGCACGCTTAGCTCATTCAGGTGATTGACACGAGCACAAAGCGGCCCGCCGGGAAGGGGAGTGTGCATCGATGTATGCATGCATGTATGTGTGTGTGCGTGCCTGACTGTTTGCCCGTATGAGTGAGTGACGTGTGGTGCCTACTGCTCTTGCGACTGCGCATCCCCTCTCTGTTTCGGCTTCGTATTTGATTGCCTTTGAAAAAAAAAAACTGCAATCCAACCTCCCTCCCCGCGTGCTTCTTCCCTTCCCTGATTTCATTCAATACAATGGCTGGGCCCATAAGGAAGCGATGCGCCAACTCACAGGTCTTTTTGCTATCGAGGGATACCACTGATGGGCACACCGGCAGATATATGTACAGACGCTGAGAGTGGCAGGAGCCCCGTGAGCTGCATCAAAGGGGCTGCTAAGGACCCTTCTTTGTGCACTATATATATCTTTTCATTGCTTCTGCCCCTCTGCGCACTCTTGTGTGTATGTTGGTGGTGCATCGAGCAGGTATCTGTGTGCGGATGCTGTGCCAGACCGCAGCCATGATGGAGGCTTCTTCCTTCAGGGATTCATCCATGTTTTGTGTTTGTTTTTTCTTCGATGGATCCTCACTGCCTACGAATGTCTCGCTCCGCCCTCTCCCAGCCGCTGGTCATCGGTCGGAGCGCCCCACGATTCTGTATCAGGCGAAAGGTGAAGATAAACGGAGTTGGGCAGAAAAGGGAATCCACTCCCCACTGAAGCCTTCCTGGTTGCGACTGAGCGCGCGTGTGATGATGTACAGAGTGTGCGAAGACGCATGTCGCGTAGCCGCCGGCTGTGCGCGCCTGACGAACTACTGTATTTCACGGGTGAACAATCTCTGATGCGCGTTGGGCTTCTGCGTGTGGTGGCGCGCGTGTGCGGTGCTGGTTGTTGTGCGGAGAAGGGGATGTGTGCGGGCCGCGGCGATGATGCAGACACATCAATACTCACTCTGACGTGTGCGTGGCGGTGGACCGCTGCGCACTGTGCGGATACAAGGATAACATGCACTACCAGCTGATGGCCGTTGGGTGCTGTGTGCGGTTGCTGTTTTGATGAATGTGTCTGGCTCGGTGCGAGGGTTACGTCGTCAGTGATGTCTGCGTTTGGGACAGTAAACGGATATATATGTTTTCGCGTACGTGCAGTAGAGGGCTCTGCATACTTTTTCTTTTCGGAAGCGAGCTGTGTGTTCCCTTGTGGAAAGTTGGGTTGGTGACATAGGGCTGTTGCAGCGGCGACGTTGAAAGTGAAGGTAGAGGAGGTACGCGGAGGTGCAATATCCTGAATGGTAGGATGCTCGCACGGTTTCTTCATGCCTTTTAGGCTTTTTTTTGGCTGAAGCCACGGACGCATTTCTTTCGACGTGACGTCCGGACGCTCTTGTGCTGTAGGTGCTTTACACCTACGGAGTCGATGCTGAGCTTTTCCTTGTTGCTGGGGAAGCTTTTTTTGTGCACCACACGCTTCTTTTTGAGTGAGATGAAGGAGCAGAGGCGGGGGTCTCCTGTTTGGGTGCAGAGTGCATGTTGCGTGCTCACCGAATGAAACGATTGACATCTCTGCCAGTGAGTGGGGAGCTTTCAGCGTACTTTGTGCCCGACGTGCGCGTCTCGTAGCTACTTCTCTCTCGCGAAGGCTGTGGCACGGAACACCTCACTCTCTGCGTGGATGCTTGCTAGGATGGAAAAGATCGCTCAAATTTGTGCTTCCTCTTCCGCTCCCGCTGCAGTGCTGCTGACTGTGTAGCGGGATATGGTATGTCTCGCTGCATGTGGCAGCGCGTCGCGCACCGGTTTCTTCCGCCTCTGTTCATGCTTTGCGTATTCATGTGTTGTAGAGGTGACCGCGATCCGTGTTTCCTGCACATATTCTGCCCCTCAACTGTTTATCCTCCTCCTTCTCGTGGACGCACGTGTGCGCGGTCTTGCGGTACGTGTGTGTGGTGTGGTCCTGCAGTGCACCGACGGAGGACCCGCTGAGACTCACCGCCAGCAGCATATTCGCATCTCTCTCCACTCCTCTGCCACTCGCCACACGTTTCATCTTTCCTCTGCGAAAACAAGAAAGCACGTAGAGAAAGTGTGAGGGCAGTGCGAAGCCTGTGAAGGCTGTTTGGCACGCTCGCCGCTTTCCTCGTTCTCCTTGTGTTTTACCGCATTCGCATCGTGTGGCGGCACCTCTTCCGACCTGCCAGCCTTCTATCTGTCTCTGCGTACGATGTCTGCCCCACTCGACATTCGCGGCGCGGCGGCGAGCTCCGCGGGCAGGCCCGGGGAGACAGTGGCGCCACCCACAACGGCCACTGGCCGCCCACACACGGAGGTGATGGCCGGCGGCTCGCAACCTCACCGCAAGCGACCTCGGCAAGGCGTTCTCGTCGATCCCCTCTCTCGTGAGATTTATCAGATGGTGGTGCGCCAGCTTCACCACGACGGGTTTCTGGCCGCTGCTTCTGCCGTCTGTGACGCCACCGGGGTCGTGGTGGGTAACGTGGAGGATGAAGGCGACCGCCTCGCACGCGTCGTGGCGGCGGGACTAAGTGTCAATGAAATGGAGCGGCGTGCTGAGGAGGAGTTTCAATTCACGCAGGTGGTGGAACGCTTTCTGAGCGCATCGAAACTGTACATGCCGCTGTCGTTGTCCAGCCGCTGGTTGGTGGGACGTCGATGCTTGCGGATGCGAGAGCGCTTCATGTCAGCTTCTCTCGGCGGCGTTGTGCGAGACATTTCTTTTTCTCCAGATGGCGCCTACGTTGCGTGCGCCGGCACCAACGGACTTGCGGCCATTTTTTCACTGGAGACGATTGAGGATTTAAGCGCACTGGACGAGGCGCGTGCTGCGAACCGCGCGAGGGCGCTTGATGGCAGCCGTGACGCTGGAAGCTTCGGCAGTGGTGAGACCGCTCCTAAAGGGTCCGCTATCCGCAATGCCAACGAGGTAACGGAGCTTGCGATGGTGCGGCGCTTTCACGAGCATACGCAGTCAGTCGAGGTGATGCGCTTCCACCCCACGAAACCAATTGTGCTCTCTGGCGGACGCGAAGGCATTCTTTACTTGCGAAACTACGCTTATCCTGACTCGAAGGTGGTGCTGAAGATTCACGACACCGTCCCCATTCGCGACGCTTCTTTTCACCCGTCTGGCGAGTACATTGTTGTGGCAGCGAATCACCATCTGCCTCGGCTGATCAACGTACGCACGGAGAAGGTGCTCACGCCGCCTGGGACCTACGCGTCCTCGACTGCCCACACAGGGCCACAATGGGAGAGCGAAGATAGCGGCTCCACAGCTACCTCGTACCGGCCCACCGACCGTGGGGCACAGCACAGCGCGGCGCTGTCGTCGGTTTGCTTTGCTCCTGACGGGCGAACCATGATGAGCACAAGCCTTGATGGTACCTGGATGCTTTACGACGGCGTGAGCGGGCGCGTGATCTACCGTGCTGAGAGCGCGCATTCTGGCGTGCCTGTCACAAGCGTCGTGTACAGCCGAACAGGCAACGTTGTGCTAACGGCGGGTATGGACTCTACGGCACGCCTGTGGGACCTTAGGCGGCTCCATGCAACGTCGCGCAACTACCAAAGCCCAGAGGTAACCTCTTTCGGCGAGCCCACCAAGTGTGAATGCCGCAGCATACGGGCCGTGTTCTCCGCCAACGAAAGCCACGTGCATTGCCACGACTCTACTCTTCTCGCTGTGCACAGCTACTGCGTGTACACTGGGGCGGTGGACTGCACTGTGACAACACAGCCGAGCTTTATGCAAAGGGGGCTTGCCGCCAGCCCGTGGGCCAACTGTATTGTCACAGGAGGTGACGACAGTCGACTGCGTCTGTGGACCCCAGCGTGGCTTCCATCTTGAGGAAGCGTGTGTGTATGTGTGTGCGCGTTTGTGCTTGTGTTGATGTCGCTGTCTATGTTTGTGTGCGTGATCGGGCAGGTGGGAGGGTGCACAGGCGATGGCTACCAGCACTTCGCCTTGAACGTTAGTGGATACGATTGCGTACCGGAGGACAGCACCGCGCAAAGAAAAGAGACGATGCGAATGAAACAAAGGGGGGGGGGGACGCCTGGTGCAATGGAAGACGGTGGGGTGGGGGGGCGGCAGACCCTTTCTTGTGACTCCCAACGCGCATGGCGTCGGCAGAGACGACCCCGATTTGTTTCGCTCTGCCATTCATGGTGTTCGTGGGTGCTCGAGAAAACGCAAGGATCCGTAGCATCAACAAACAAGGCGGATCAGAAGAGTGTTTCCATACTCTTTCAGCTAGCTGCCTTCCTCTCTCTTCGGACATCGGCATACCTGTTTCGCGCTACTACTGGTGATGCTGGAGAGGACTGCGATCGAGGAAGGGTGAAAAGGGAGAGAGAAGCGGCTAGTAAAAAAGAGGGACGTGACCAAGTAATGGAGCGCTGCCACAGGGGAAGGCCACGCACGTATCACTTAGAAACACGCGCACGCGTCGTCTCTTTCTTCCCCTATTTTCGTTTGCGGTAGCGCACCGCTTTTATCGGTCCTGTTCCCTCATGCCGGCCAACCTTCAGTTTTTCATGCCTCCTACCTCCGCTTCCCTTCGATCTCCTTGGCACTCCGCCTCTCTCGATGCGCACCGGCACACCGGCACACACACCATCGTGTGCAAAGAAGAAGGGGACGCCCCTGTGCTCCCTGCTTGTGCCTTTTGTTGCGTTCATATAAGCTGCGTACTCTTTCACTCCTGGAGGTTTGGCGTGTGTGCGTGCGTGTGTGGACTCTTCTCGGCGTGCGGTGTGGCTGCTTCTGCTGCTGCCGTTGCGGGCCCTTCACCGTTGTGTTTGTTTTCGTGCCACAACACACCCGAGCTCCCTCCTTTCCCATAGTTTTGTGTGCTGGCGGTGCAGGCCTTTGCCGCTGCTCTTTGCCAGTGTGCTTGTATTTGTTGACGTTTTTCTTACTCGAGGTACGCGGGGCCCGCAGATCTGTTTTGCTCACTTGCTCACACCCTTTTCTGCCCGTAGATATTTTTCTCTGCTGCAGCTCTGCCGCTGCTTTCCGTCGCCATGAAGTTCATTCTCCACTCTCTCTCCTACTACCTTAAGGAGTACCCACTCCGCACCAACATGGCACTCAGCACCACGATCGGCTTTTGCGGGGATGTTGTGTGCCAGACAATCTACGAGCCATGGCTGCAGTCGCGCCCACCTCTGACGCGTGAGCGGCTGCCCAACGAGAGCCAGAACTCACCGTTCCTAATAACCGTTCAGTCTCCGTTTCTCTGCGCTCGTCAGCGATGGCGTGCATGCCAAGCGGATCGTGGCACGGCGGTGCCGTCCCCTGCTGATGGGGCGACGAAAAATGCGTCGCCGCCGGCTTCCTCCTCGGCGGCGAGCGGCAATACCACCATACTTCTTGACCTTCGTCGCAGCATGATCTTCTGCAGCTTTACCTTTCTCTTCGGCGTACCGTACTTCCTGTGGGTGTACCGCCATCTGGACCGCCTCATCAATCCGGCTGCCATCACCAAGCGTAGAGCCATTGGGAAGGGGTTTCTCAGCTACATCGCGGCGCAGCTGACAAGCCCGATTTACCTCACCTACGTCACCGCCATGGACCACTTCTTCATATACCGCGACGGCCGCGATGGACGGCGGCGCGTGATGGCGATTCCGATGAATACGGTTCCCAAGGCTCAAGAGCATGTCGTGGTGGCCGGCGACGACGACGCAGGCATGACTGACGCGCAGAAGGGCACCGGGCGTTTTCGCTTTGTGTTTAGCCCCTTCCGCAACACCATAAGTGAGCTGGATCAGACCACAATCCACAAAATGGGCTATTACTACCGCATCGTCGACAATCACAACTTTAACTTCCACGAATACTTCACGTGCGTGTCGGTGGATGTGAGGCGCAAACTCATCTACGACTTCCCCGACATCATGAAGTATGCGCTGGCCTTCTGGTCGCTCAACTGGCTCCCGATGTTCTATTACATCCCAGGCCACTTCCGCCTCGCCTACTCGTCTGGCGTGCAGGTGGTGTGGAGCGGGATTATGTCTTACATCCTGCATCGCTCTAAGAAGGTGGACGGCGAGGACGCTAGCATGAAGCAGCCCCTGCACACGCTGTAGAAAGGGACTACTATCAACGAGAAAGGGGTGTCCACCTGTGAAAACTTGATCTGGAAGAGGCGCTACTTGACCGAGGTCTGTGGGGCGCTGATGTGATAATCCCTGTGTTTCAGCCAATAAATGAAAACGCATGCAGCACCCAAAAGGAGGGACGGCCTTCGCGCCGTTCGCGGTGATTTCGTCAAGTTGTCGCAGCCTGACATCGCGCAAGGCTTTTACCACTGCGTCGCACGTGATCGCCGCAACTCACAGCCTCCGTTATGCCGTCGCTTCTCCCTTATTTTTCTTTTTTTTTCGACGTCTGCTCCTCCCCCACCTGCCTGGGTGTGCGGGTTGTTACTTTGCGCGACAGGTGCTGGCTTGATCGATCGTAGAACGCGTGCGTGCCCGCGATGAGCCCTTCGTGGAGTACACGGTGCTGAATGCCATTGAGCGCCACGGCTAACCATCACACCGTCTCATTCCAAGCGCACGTGAGAGGGAAGGTGACACAGTGACTGCGGCTGATCCACAACGCGCTGCTGGTGGGCATAGGCTTGCGGCTGCGGTTTGTGGCGCGCGTAGCAGCGGTGCACACCAACAAAAGGCCAAATTATGAGGGCTCTGTCGTGTGCTCGGGATGCGCGCGTGGAGAGATACTTTGGCTACGGCGAAAGACATAGTTGAAGCTGCAGGGCTGCATTACCCACTGCAGCGATGATTTTCGCAACTGTCACAAATTCCTTTACGATTTGGGCGACACGAGTGGCTATTCTCACACGCACACACACGCTCCTCCTTCGGCCTCCGATCTGAACCAGACGTGGGGGCTGTATTGTATGTACACGCACTCCCACCACACCAATGCGTGAGCCTAATATAATGCTTCACCCGCTGCTCCACATTTGTTTCTCTCTGCTCTCTTTACGTGTGCATTGAGTAAGGGATATGTGCGCCCGCGCGTGTGCCTCCACAGCTACTGCTTCGATGCCCCTTGCGCCTCTGCCGTTCCTTCGCCCCTCCCTTCTTTCCCGTCTGTTCTCCCCAGCCACGCCGAAGGAGAACGAGTGAACAGAGGTGAGAGAGACTTCCTAGTGCTAATGGCGTTGTTGTTTTCTTTGTTTTTCCTTCCTTTCTTCGCCGTGATCATTTAGGACACCTCAGTGCGTGGTATCTCGGTGCTCAGTACACCCCTACTCGCTCTGTCGGCGCGGGGGAGGGAGTGGGGGCGGGGAAGCCAAGCAGCCCTCCCTTCCTGTGCCTGCGAAATGCCGAGCCCACCGCTGGTGATGACAGGGTGAAGCGCCTGCCGCCTAGGCAGGTGGGTGCGACGTATCACTGCGGATGTCGGTGGTCAGGTCCTGGACGGGGATGCGTCGGAGCGACCGGCGACAGAGAGCACGCTTGCGCCACCCATGCGATGGGCCGAGGT
>NC_018260.1:72678-84155 GCF_000227135.1 Leishmania donovani | reverse complement strand
GACCCGCGGAGCGGGGAGGGGTGGGCGCAGCTCGAGACGGAGGCCGTGCTGAGGTGGCTGGGTCGGGGCATTGCTTGCATGCGTGCGTGTCTCGGGCTGCTTCGCGCCAGGCGATGGGGCCTGTGGCACGCCGGGGGCCGAGCGGAGCTTGGCTCATGCTGTGTGGCAGCGAATGGGCACACGTTGAATTAGAGTAAAACTTGGTGAGCCCTTCTTCGTTTTTCGATCGATGCCCATCAGCTGTGTTTTGCTCTCTATTGGTGTCCTCGCCCTTTTAGTATGCGTTTAACACGTTCCTTCTTGGCCTTCCCGCCTTTAATCGTCGTTCTTGAAGCGGATAGTCGGGCTGTTTTGATTTTTTTCCTGTTAACCTCTCTCTCTCGCTCGCTCGCTGGCTTCTCTTCATCTTTGTTTTGTTTTCGTTTCCTGTTATTCGCAGTTTCGCCATCGCTCTGCTGCCCCAGCTCCTCTCCTGGCTCGTCTCTTTCTCTTGTCAACACGGACTGCGGCTCTGGCGATGATGGTGATGGCAGTGATACATATGTATGATAGTGGATCCGTTCTGTGGACCATGAATGCCGACGACTCACTCTCGCTCTTTCTTCTCTTTGCCTCCTTATCTCTTTTCCTTTCCACGCCAAGAGGAGGGTACACCAGCCTCATGCGCGCGGGAGCAGCAGACACCCTGTTTCTCTATTTCTTGTGAGTTTTTTGTGGGTGTCTTGTATTGTGCAACCTTTGTACGCTGCTATCCGGACATGGCAGTGCGACAGGATCGGGGAGGGAGGACGATCAAGTTTTCGTTGCCCACTAGAAGCGGGATCTCTATGTAGCAGCTTTCCTTCTAGTTTACATTTCCTTTGAGAATGGGCCTCAGTGCCACACGGTGACCCCTTCTCGTTGTTTCCACTGCCCGTGCCCCCAGAGTACGCCCCACCTTCCTATCCGACCCCCTTCATGCCTCCATCAGGTGCGACTAGAAGCTGGAAGGACGGGTGGCGCCGCACTCCTGCCCGTACACAAGGACAGGCATATAGGCACATCGATGCTCCTGCATGAAAGATGCACTCCATCCCTGGTGGTATGGTTCCATCGGTGTTTAGCACCCCGGCCGCACCCATAACCCAGAAGTCGAATCGGTTGGGACGAATACTCTGTGACTCCCCGATGGCCTCGGTGCAACTCCTCCTCTGCTGCCATCTCTCCCCTCTTGCGCGCTGGCCAAGGAATGGTAGTAGTGAGACACGCACGTTCACAGGAATGATGGTGGCAGAGGAAGGCGGCCCGAGTATTTCTAAGAATGTTGCGCAGGAGCGGAAGGAAAGTATGGCTCTGGTATTCCAACGTATACCATGGGAGCTGTTCTCTCACAGCGACAAGAAGAAAACGTTCATAGGAGGTCTCCTTCGTGAACTGACAGTGAAGGGCGACTTGCCATGTCAGCCTTCCCTTCAGGACAAAAGACGTATGCAGGGAGGGAGCAAGGCGTGTGAAACTCGCACCTACCGCCTGACTAGGCCTCCCCTTGTTCCCCTTCGTTTCTCGGTCAGTGTACAGGGCCCAGCTGTTGCGCGCAGTGTCATAGATTATTGAGACATGACCGTAGCGCCTCTTCTGCATCTCAAGACTGGACTTCTCTCCTGCCTTTACTGCGTCCCTCCTGCATTCCTTTTTTTTTTTTGACATCTCTTTCTCTCTGTGCACGTGCGCGTGCCTGCGGGACCTTACCTGGCAGCGTATGCATGCATGTGCTTGTCTCGTTTCTCATCCCTACTTCTTTCCCAATCGCACAAGCCGTGGTAGATTTACGTTTGGAGAGCGAGATAGCGCAAGCGAAACACAGAAACGAACGAAGTGAATCGCGTCAAATCACGTAACAACGAGCGTGAGTGAAACGCAGCGGCACAGGCAGCCTTCTATCGGTGAGGTTTTGTGCGCTCCGCGCCGTCATCGCTGCGAAAGCCTCACACCTGTATTGGGGGAGGGCGTTTGCATCATCAGGCGCACTTTGCCACATCTCGTGCTCGGGCGCCTACTCTGGGACGACGTGGGCACGAGTGGGCCCTGCGCTACACGTACGATTCGTGTTTGGTTTTCAGTGAGAGCAGCGCAAGACAGCGAAAGAATGCTGCGCCGCAGCTTTGCACCGTTGCTGACCCGCGCGACCGCTGTGTGCCTGCAAGGCTGGGGTAAGACCGGTGGTGGCGGCGGCTGGGGTAGCGCTGGCAACTCGACCTCCGCAGGCGGCTGGGGCAGCGCTGGCGGTCGCGGCCGCGGTTGCGGGTCGCGTGGAAAGAGCGGCTGGGGCGCTAAGGAGAGCTCTGATGGCTGGGGCGGTGGGCGAGGCGGCGGTCAGTCGGGCTGGGGTGGTGACGGTGGCTGGAGAGACGCTCCGACCGGAGGCCGGCAGCGCGGTGCGCGTGGTAACTTTCGGCGCGGCCGCGGTGGCAGTGGTGGTGGCGTATGGGGACAGCCAGCCGCCGCTGACGAGGAGGCTTGGAATGCAGCACCGCCCAGCTTCCAACCACCGGTGCGCCGAGTTGACCCGCTGACGCTTACGGCGGTTGAGGTGGAGGTCGATGGGGTAAAAAAGCTAGTTGGGCAGCGCGTGCAGGTGTCGGGCTTATCAGACGAAACCACATGGCACACCTTGAAGGACCACCTCCGGCAGGCCGGCGACATCACGTTCTGCCGCCTCTTCTCTGGAGGTCGGGGCATGGTGGAGTTCGCTGTCCCCGAAGATGCCGCCCGCTGCATCACGGAACTGCAGGCTTCTGAACTGGAGGGAGCTACGCTGTACCTTCGCGAAGATCGCGAGGATACCGTACTCATCAACACGAGACGCAAGATCCGAGATGCCCGTGATGCTCAGCTTCGCGCGCGCAAGGCGGAGGCCGAGAAGTCGCGCCGCGAGAAAGCGATAGCGCAGGGTGACGTCCCCAACGACTCGGCAGCAGCGCAGTGATGCCCGTCGGTGATGCGCGGCAGTCCTGGCAGCCCTCTTCCCTCTTTATCACCTCGGTTCTTTATTTTTTCTTGTGAACCACGTCCGCGCTACTCTCGTGTAGTGATGAAAGGCAGTGATTTAACAAGGAGCAGCGAAACCAGCCATGCTGTGCAGACGCGCGATTTGATCTGTACGAGATCACAGGCTCCTCTCACGCTCTTGCAGCAGACGCGTATGCTTGTCTGTTCGAGTATCTGTAGAGGTGCATGCTGCGCGTTCAACAGTACCGAGTACGCAGCTACCTGAGCAGCCCGAAGCCGTCTGCTCGTGTGCGCTTCCCGCCGTGTCGCGTCTCTCAGTTCGACTGTCATGTTTTTGAGTGTCCAACCTCTGGTGGCGGTGTTCGTGCTTGGATGCTAACATGTTGTGCAGCGGCGTTTTCGTTGGTCAACCTTCACCCCCTCCCAGGGCTTTCGGCACAGTGCCGCTGGTACTCGCTCACTTAGTTGTGTTTCGTGTGTTACCAACGGCGCCCCCTTTTTCCTGCGCATTGGTTCTTTTTCAGATCGACGAGACCTAGGCGAACCATGAAAGGGGGTGCGCGACGCGTAGGGACCTGTGAGGAGGCAGGGTAGGAGGGATAGCTGAGTCGAGCACAGAAGAGAAGCAGCGACCACAGTTGGCAGAGTGGCGAGAGCATTGGTGACAGAACCCACGCGCACTGGCGTTTTGCGTCTCTCTTCGATGCGCCGCAACGTCGAATTTCGAATGCGCTGCTCACTGGCAGAACTTCAACTATGAGCTTTCCGCCTCTACGGGAGCGTATCAGGTGACGCACGGGTGCGCGGAGCGTTAATCATGTAGGCCGTCCCATGCACATCACTCATTGGTGTTCTCTGTTCCCTCCTCTGCCTTTCCTGTTGGTGAGGGCGTGCTGCAGCACAATGTTGTCGTTCCCCTCCTCCAACTCTCTCTTTTTCTTGCCCGTCTCTGAGTGCCTATTTCATTCGCTGCGGCTCCCGGTACGGTGCCGTGATGGCGCGCGCTACAGGTCAGATCTCCAACCCCTCACCTCCCGTGTCTGAGTGCTGTAGTGCCTCCGCCGTCTTCTTCGCTTGGTGTCTGTGTGCTGCCTTCGCCCTCCCCCTACACTGCGGCTGCCGCACTTCGTCTCTTCACCTTTGAAGTTGGCCAAACCGAACTCTTCCCTCATCCCCTCCACACATCCGCCCGCTTGCAGCATACGCAGCTGCACCTCTGCCAGTGGTTTCGCAGGAGTTCGAGAAGAACGTCTGCTAGGCGCGGCTACGTTGCCTGGGCCTGGCTCACAGCGGGAAAGATTGAACCCTGGACGCCGAGCTTCAAGGGGCATCTGTTTTCCCTCGGTTCCTTCATCCTTTCCCACATAACCTCGAAAGGCGACAGCGACGCCTCGCTTTCAGTGCGTGTGGACACAGAGGTGCATCACGAACGGTGAGACAGGATCACAAAGACACAAGAAACGGAAGTGGCACACGCTACTTGCGGGTCGTTGTGCGCCTGGAACATGAAGGCAGGGCAGCGTGTTCAGTTTTCGCTGACCAAACCGCGCGTGGAAAAGGTGATCGTGTGCTTGGGGTTCGGCGAAGGCTTAGACGCGCGCGAGAGCCGCGGCGCTGTTGCCACACGCGTTTCGCAGCACCTGCTGCTGCAATGCCGTCCCTCTCCGAGCGATGTACACAACCCGGATACCACACGGGCGCATGCACGCGATCGGCAGGGGCGTGCCCGCAACTTTTACGAGTCTTACACGATGCGGGCGCGACGTGGCCGGCTTGGCCGCACCGAGACCCTCCGCAGCCCACAAACATGGGACTCGAGTCGGGTGGTGGACTATATGGGGGTGTGGTGCGACCGATTGTTGCTTGGTGATGCCCGTTATCCTGTGCGGTGCGCACTTCTCGAGCCGCATGTGCCCGAAGTGATGTGGGGTGAGGCGGTTGCTCGCGTTGCCCAGTCTCATCGCCATCTGGACTCCACGGATGTTCTTGTTGTATCAGCATGTGGGGCACTGCCATTCGGTGTCGTGCGCTTGTGCACTGATGCCGCGGAGTCAGGCAACGCACGCCCACCGACATCTAACCTCGCCATGCCCGGCATCGCCACCTTGGAGGACGCGCTGCGGCTGTTTACACGCTCGACCAGCGGGCCTTCTCGTCTGCACATTGGTATCGGCTCTGAGCATGGCACCTGCGCGCCCTTTGCGCAGCACGAGACCCCACATGTGCAGCGTTTCTTAGTACCGCTGTGCAGTTTTGTGGCAGCCCTCTGGAGCGTGAGTCCCGTGAAGGCGTCCGAGTACGTCGCCTCCGTCACGGCTACACCGGAGACGTTGACGGAAGGCACAGCAAACAGGCGCCTTTGGCGCACAATGCAGCACTCTATGCTCTCCACCCGGGACTCTGCGGTCCTCAACGCCTACTACAAAGAAGATGTTCTCGACGCGCGCCTCAGCCGAAACCACACGCGTTACCTTGCCGAGACTCTCCTTCGACGCCTCGCTGACGAGGACAGCGCCGCTTGACAGCGGCTGCTGATGGCGATCAGAGGCCAACAGAAATCGACGAGCTCGGTTTTCTAGCGAATACACAACTTTTCAGCTCCGCTCCATGCGCCTGATGCCTGCGGCCCCTACCCTCACAGATATTCCTGTTTAGCATGTATGGCCCTGCCCACGGACACAGGCATGCAAATGCTCGCGGTGGCCGTACCATGAGCATAAGCGGCGCGTGTAGCATACCTATTCCACTCCCTGCTTTATGGACTTGCAGCGCAGTGATCCCATCGGCTCTCTGGGTGCTGCATTGCGTCCCATTTCGCCCATCTGCGCCACCCCGTTCGCGCGCGGCGCGCCTGTGCCTCCGGCGGTGCGAGGCGAAGTGAGCCCACGCGTACGCGTCTCCAATCGTCTCATCTACTCCCCACCCCGCATCTCCCCCCCCCTCCATCATCTCCCGCCTTTTTCTCGCTCGCTTGGTGCTGTCCACGTGAGTGGATGTGTTTGCTGCCTGTCAGCCGAGCACCACAGCAAGCAGGTCCCCTGCAGCCCTTTCGCTTCCGCTCCCCAGCCCATCTTTTTTCTCTGTTTGTTTTTCTGTTCTCCCCTACGGTCTCTCACCATCTCTCCCGTTAGAAGTGCGCCCGCTGCGTGTTGCTGCTGACGCTCCCCACTCATCTTGCACCGTCGATCCACAACTAAGCCACTGCGTGCCTGGCGTCGAGGATGGCCGCCCGCGCGCTAAAGCTGTACGTGTCGGCAACGTGCCCGTTCTGCCACCGCGTGGAGATCGTCGCACGGGAGAAGCAGGTCTCATACGATCGCGTTGCTGTTGGGCTGCGCGAGGAGATGCCGCAATGGTACAAGCAGATTAACCCGCGTGAGACAGTGCCGACGCTGGAAGTCGGCAATGCGGATAAGCGGTTTATGTTCGAGTCGATGCTGATCGCGCAGTACCTGGACAACAGTGGCGCGCCCGCGGGCGCGCTGATGGGTTCCTCGGCGGCGCAACGGCACCAGATTGAGTTCTTCCTCGCACAGGTCGGCGATTTCATTGGCGCTGCGCACGGGCTGCTCCGCGATCCGCTGAGTGGTGAAAAGCGCAAGGCCATGGATGACAACGCGGCGTACGTGGACGGGCTGCTCGCGGCGAACCAGACGACGGGGCCATACTACTGCGACGGCGAGTTCACGATGGCGGACGTTGCGCTTGTGCCGTTCCTGGTGCGGCTGAAACCTGCTCTGATGTACTACGCCGGGTACGACGTGTTCTGCAAGGCGCCACGGATGAAGGCGCTGTGGGCCGCTGCTGCGCAACGCGCGTCTGTGCGTGAGACTTCGCCGACGGCGGCGCAGTGCATCGAGAACTACCGCCACCTGGTGCCGGAGAGCGCGCCAATGATGGGCGCCAATGGTGGGCACGTCCTGTACAGCAATCTTTTCTGTCCTTTTGTGGACCGCGCACGCCTCGCGTCTGAGCTGCGCAAGTTCCAGATGCACATAGTGGAGGTGCCGCTGCATCCACAGCCGGAGTGGTACAAATATATCAATCCCCGCGATACGGTGCCTGCGCTGTTTACACCGAGCGGCGAGGCTGTACACGAGTCGCAGCTGATTGTTCAGTACATCGACTGCGTGGCGACGAAGGGTAGTGCGCTGGTGCCGCGTGGGGACGCGGAGAAGGAGTACGAGGTGGGTTTCTTCGTGGAAAACGCTGGGTATTTCGTTGGAGGACTGATGTCGTGGATCATCCGTGGTGGCGAGGATGCGAAGGCTGAGCTTCAGTGGGCTGCTGGCGAGCTCGAGCAGCAGCTGGCGAAGCACCCGTTTGGTGAGGGCCCCTTCTTCGGCGGCAAGCGGATGAACGCTGGCGATGTGGCTATTCTACCTTTCCTGGTCCGCGCAAAGGCGTTTATGCCGGAGTTTAGTGGTGGGTACGATCTCTTTGCCCACTTTCCGCTGCTGAATGGGCTGGCAGAGGCTGGCATGGCGACACCGGAGGCGAAGTCGGTGTTTCGTACACTGGAGGAGTACAAGGAGCACATCCGTAAGCGCCAACGGAGGGCCCAGAGCGGGTAAAGGCTCGTCGAGGGGATCGACGTGCCGACCATGCGAGGCTATTTGTTTTTGAGCTGCGCATCTGATCATGCATGTCTCTGTGCCGATCTCTGTGATTATCTCTGTGAGCGGTGTGCTCTACCAAAGCGGATTTCGGCTGCGAGGCTGCCATCGGCTCCAAAATCGCACGTTAGTCGTAGTTTGTCTTCCTAAAACTGAAGCGCATGCACACCAACGCGAGTGAGGTTGGGCGGAGATGGGGAAGGTACCACCTGAGGGCGAGTAGCGGAGAAGCGTGTCGTCTTGGGCGCCGTTCTGTGTCTCGTAGCGACTTGTATGCTCATGTGATGCGAGGTTTTGTTTTCTTTTTTGAACTGTTATCGTGTTCACTGCCGGTTCGCGGGCCTCATGTTCGGCAACGTTCTAGTTTTTTTCGCTGCTGTGGGACGTGGGCGACTGCGGCAAAGCATGTCGTCGTGCTGAGCTTTTTTCGCGTATGCTCAACTTTCCGCGAGTGAGTGGCGGACATGCACTTTGGTAGTCTCGCGTGTTTGCGTCGAGGTGTCGTGCGGGGCAACGTGAGTGTTGGTGAAGTCGAATGACGCGCCCGTTGCCAGCTAGTTGCCGCACGCCAGGTGCCGCTCGCGTATGCGCTAGTTTTTACACGACGCCGGCGGCGCGTGCATTGTGCCTGCCGGTTTTATTTCCTCTGTATTTCTTTCGTCTTGTTTCCCCTCATGTCACCGTCCCCCAGCTGCCCTGCGCACACCTCTCCCACACTTCCGTGAGCGACCCGACTCACCCCTTCCCTCTCTCTCTGTGGATTACGCCCTGCTTCACGTCCCGCCACGTGCGGGGGGCCGTATGTGCTTGGTGCAGGCGGTCTGTTGTGAGAGTGATGTACGGCTGCACTCACCAGCGCGGAGGAGGAGGGTGTGGGCTTGCAATGCTTCTTTTTCTTTGAATATTCTCGATTTTGTGTGCCGTTTTATCAGCACAGGCACAGAGGACTACTACATTCCCTCCCTCCCCCTCTCTCCACACAAATGGGGAAGGCTCGTGGCGGTGGGCACATCATTTGCTGGTGTCGTGCTCACGCGTGCATGTATGTGCCGGTGCGCTTGCCCGCTTGTTTTTACCTCTGGCGGCGAGGGCTGTCTGCGACGTGGCTTTCAAAAGCGTTGCTGATGCCCCTGCACCACTTTCCTCTCATAGAGACCGGGAGTGTGGCGCACGACCAGTAAGAGGGTGATGGCTCTCTTCGGGGCATCATGCAGCACTCTTGCGTTGCCTGATGGGGATGAAACTCTCTCGAAGTGACACTGCGAGTGCCTGCGCCTCAAACTCACCTCACACACCCTAATCTGCCTCTCTTCTCTTTTCCGTTTCATCCTTCGGTGTTTTCAGCTCTCTCCCGTTCGTTGTCACGCGTCTTCGCGGCGTGTGCTTGGCGGCCGTAAGCGCTCGAGCGCAGGAAGGAGTCGACGGGGCACGTTTGGGCGAAGCCACCCGGGTCCCAACTGCGCTGCTCGCTGCTCTAGAGCATCCCACACTGCCAGTAACGCGGACGCTGTGATCAGGTAGGGCGCCGCAGCAGAGCGTCTTTCTGCAGCGCTGCGAGGAGTTGGCGCGTGAGTGCCCCCCTCCCTCTCCCTCCAAGTGGTGCGAGTGACGGCTGCTGCTAATCGGGTGATGCTTCGCTCGTTGTAAGCGACTCCTTTCCCTCCAGTCTCTCTCTCGCCTAGAGCGAAGTGTGCACTTGTCTGCCCTTATGGAGGCGAACGGCGCCAGCACGCCAGAGGAGAGAGCGGGACAGCTTAGGTGGATTGCCGATCATTTGTGGAGCGATACGCCTCATGGCGCCGTGCACCGTGCCGTGGAGGCGCAGCCCCAGCCGGTGTGGCTCCAGCTGTGGCATCGAGCTTTGGCGGACGGCGCACTGCGGCCGGGGCCGTCCTGTGCGTTGGCGGATACATCGGAGCAGGGGGCAAGCTCGAAGGGAAAGGAAAGCGCCGTTATTGTGGCTGCGTTTGTACTCAGCATCCCATACCTTGAATGCCCGTGCGCCGAAGAAGGAGGAGCCGTGAAGAGCGGCGCGAAAGCGGCAATGCGGCGCTACGTGTGTGTCTCGCTCGGATCAGGCTCCCGCTGCCTTGCCGCGCACGATGCACCCCCGTCTGACGCAGGCGAGAGGGTGAGACGACTCCTTGAACTACGTGACGGTCATGCCGAGGTGATGGCGCGTCGTGGCTTTATTGCTTTTCTGCTTGGGATAGCGGAGGCGAGCGCACGCTGCAGTGACCGCGCGTACGCCGACCTCTTCCTGCGCAGACGCAGCGGCGACTGCGATGCCGCCACGGCGGTCGGCGCTTCGGGCTCCCCGCAGTGGGAGCTGCGAGAGACGGCTGCACTGCACCTCGTATGCACTCGATGGATGTGCGGCTCGCTGGCTGCCGTGGCGGGAGGCTCAGGCCGTAGCGGACACCTCCTGTTGCGCGCTGCTTGTGGCTGCTGGCTCAACCCCACCATGCAATCGGAGGCTTCAGCAAAAGAGGCGGATTGTGCGTCTCCCACAGTCACTTTTGTTGACAGACACGCCTTGGCTGCTCACTATTCGCCGCTCAACGGGGCTGCACCGCTTTTGCACGCTGCACGTGTGAAGCCCGGCAAAGGACGTGCAAACCTCTCGATGTCTTGCACAGATAAAGTCTGGCGGTGGCATGCGCTGGGGGTGCAAGGCCGTCGCCGAGCCCCTATCTTTCCTGTGCCAATGCGACTGTCCTCCATTCATGTTCTGCATCCTCCATTTAAGGACTTGGGGGATTTGCAGGCAGCAGCGGATAATGCAGCGGCCACCTTCCAGTGGCGAAGTCGTAGGTGTTGGCTTCACAAGGACAGCGAGGCGACACTGCCATCGACTCCGAAGTTCGCCTTCTTTAGCAGTGCCGACTTTGCCGCTACAAGTCCGCTGGCAGCCGCGAAGTTACGCGATGCTGGTGCGTCCATTGACAGCAACTACTCGCGCAGCCGGTGGCTGTGCGTCAGGTCTGTGGTGGCTAGCCGAAAACGTGGCCGTGACGAGGAGGCGGAGGCACCGGCTTTAGGCAGCGCTACGTGCAGCTGGCAGTGCTTCCGTTCTGGGGGAGACCATGACTGCTCTCTCGTACTGAACACGAAGGCTGGGCTGCCGCAGGGAATGACAGGGCGCGTGTTGGCGCGACGCTGCAGCACGTCGCCAGAGATACCATGGCAGCAGTGCCCCCTCTCCCGTCCGTGGATGCATCATCGCGTAAGGCAGCTACAGGCGTCCCTCACAGAGATTGCACTGATCTCTGCGTCCATGAAGGCGAGTGCGGCTCCGGCATCGTACGCCATGGCTGCAATTGGCGAACGTGATGCTCAGACGATCATTGCTGACGCAGAGAATCTTTCCATGAGCCAGCGCGTGCATCGCCATCACCTGCAGCCACTGGGCACTGGTGACGACTCCATACGGCTTCTCTGGGCATCATCATCGCACATGGATGGCGCTGATCTACGCCTACGCGCCACGGAGAACTTCGAAGGCTCGCCGTGAAAATCTGCACCCGCGTGTGCGCATGCGTCAGCTTGTGAGAAGTGATGGTGGTGGTGGACTTTGCGGGCTCGAAAGGCAGCATCGTCGGACACCAACGGTACTCTCTGCGTGGCCGGTGCCGTTTCACAGCTCTTTCAAGGCAAAAAAAAACGAAATTTCAAACTGCGCTGATCATGGAAAAGGTTTAGGATGGGCCTCCGTCTTGTGCCCTCTTCTGGTCGCTGCTCCTGCAATGACGAGTGCGTTTTGTTTTGGGTACCCTCTGCTGCTCTTGGTGCGGTGGCACATGGACCGCGCAATACTGCGAGTGGCAACGCGGAGTCGATGTGGGCACCTTGCTCTTGCCGCACTCTTCTGCG
>NC_018260.1:71903-72654 GCF_000227135.1 Leishmania donovani | reverse complement strand
GTTTGTCTTCGGCGGTTTCTCTCCTTACCTTCCTTGCCGATTGTGGCGTTGATGCGCATCTCCTCTTCTCCTCCGTATCCCGCCCCTACCTCTACGGCACGCGCCCGCTTACGTATAAAGACGATCCTGCGTCCGCATAGCCTTCCCTTCTATCTTTGCTCCCATCGCGTTGCTGCCCCCGTGGGCACCCTTGCCTGCCACATCTTCACGCACACGCGCTCCTGACGCCTCTTCCTATTCGACCGTTTGAGCGCTGGCCCACATTTTTCCTTTTCTCTCTCTTCTTGCTAGTGCGTGTGTGCTCGGCGTTGGTTTCTCGCTCTCCATCTTTGCACCGCGTGTAGGACGCGCGAGCACGTCTGCTCAGTGGCTGGCCAGTCGACGCTCGGAGTCGCGTGTGTGTGAGTGGGGTCTACGGATGCCAGCGAAGAAGACACGCGCGCGCAGCCGTTGCACCCCTAAAGCTGCTGTGTGCACGTGCTGCCCGCCGCAGCGGGCATGGTGTATCACATCCAGGCACGGCATCCAGGGGCGAGAATAGCGTGGGCGATAGGCGAAAAAGGCGCGCAGGGGATGCACACGGATCAGCGCCGCAGTGCATGTGTGCGACGCATGCGCCATCTCGTACGCCCGACCGGGTGGGCTGGTGCGGCGGTGGCGGCGGAAGCATGGCGAGGGCGCCCCGAGCCACGCCATGGAGTCATCGGGAGTCCACTGTGGAGGGTCTCCACCCGGCCTTGTGCCGGGGCTT
>NC_018260.1:70768-71804 GCF_000227135.1 Leishmania donovani | reverse complement strand
GCGCCCACGCCCACGCCATGGAGTCATCGGGAGTCCACTGTGGAGGGTCTCCACCCGGCCTTGTGCCGGGGCTTGAAGCGAGTCAGGGAGAAGCACGGCAGACATGCTGGCAGAGTGCAGGGTCTCCGAGGGCCCTGGCCTGCGGCCGGCCGACTTCCTCCCTGAGCTCATCCGGCATGACCCTAGACCACCCCCTGTTACCCGCACGCCGCACACCACCGGCTCCGCCCTCGAGCAGGACGCTGGGTGCGGCTCGCCTTGATCATGGCTGTGCCGTCCAGGCAGGTGGGCCTGGAGCCGCTCGCGCCGCGCGGGCATGGTGTATCACATCCAGGCACGGCATCCAGGGGCGAGAATAGCGTGGGCGATAGGCGAAAAAGGCGCGCAGGGGATGCACACGGATCAGCGCCGCAGTGCATGTGTGCGACGCATGCGCCATCTCGTACGCCCGACCGGGTGGGCTGGTGCGGCGGTGGCGGCGGAAGCATGGCGAGGGCGCCCCGAGCCACGCCATGGAGTCATCGGGAGTCCACTGTGGAGGGTCTCCACCCGGCCTTGTGCCGGGGCTTGAAGCGAGTCAGGGAGAAGCACGGCAGACATGCTGGCAGAGTGCAGGGTCTCCGAGGGCCCTGGCCTGCGGCCGGCCGACTTCCTCCCTGAGCTCATCCGGCATGACCCTAGACCACCCCCTGTTACCCGCACGCCGCACACCACCGGCTCCGCCCTCGAGCAGGACGCTGGGTGCGGCTCGCCTTGATCATGGCTGTGCCGTCCAGGCAGGTGGGCCTGGAGCCGCTCGCGCCGCGCGCACGGGGAGTATGGAGCGGAGGAAGGACACGAGGCGCCCGCTAGACGCACGCCCGGATGCGACGGCAGAGGCCCCGCCCTAGACGGCGAGGATTTCGCTGTGGTGCAGCAGAGGCCGGCGAGCTGTGCCTGCATGCGCGTATTCGTTGACTTGTTCCGGGTGTAGAATGGACACGCTCAGAACGCAAAAGCCTCCTGTGTGTACTTGACCATTTTTTCTCCTTTCCGC
>NC_018260.1:58768-70669 GCF_000227135.1 Leishmania donovani | reverse complement strand
TGTGCCGTCCAGGCAGGTGGGCCTGGAGCCGCTCGCGCCGCGCGCACGGGGAGTATGGAGCGGAGGAAGGACACGAGGCGCCCGCTAGACGCACGCCCGGATGCGACGGCAGAGGCCCCGCCCTAGACGGCGAGGATTTCGCTGTGGTGCAGCAGAGGCCGGCGAGCTGTGCCTGCATGCGCGTATTCGTTGACTTGTTCCGGGTGTAGAATGGACACGCTCAGAACGCAAAAGCCTCCTGTGTGTACTTGACCATTTTTTCTCCTTTCCGCTGGTGTTGTCGCCGAACCTCATTGGATGAGAAAGCTCCGTGATGCGCGGTCGGCGATGCCTTTGTTGTCTGCCCACGTGCTTGAGGAAGTCGCTGTAAAGGGCTTCGCGGTTGCGTCTGAGACTGCGTGTAGGTGCGGGAAGGAGGTGGATCGTGCGGATCTGTGTATAGAGACGGCCATACTCGTTTATGTTCTTTAGTCCTGCTCCTCGCTATTCTCTGCTCCCTCTGTACTGTTTTCCTTTTCTTTATTCTTTTTGACGTGATGCATGGGCGGTTTTTGGCAGGACTTTCGAGATGCCTCACGAGAAACGGTTGTGACTTCGCTTCTCTGTAGTGGCTTTGGAAGCCGCGAACAGAAAAATACTAACGTGAAAATGCCTAGCGAAACGGCAACATTAAATGCAGCAGCGACGCGGAGTGAGAGAGGCGAATGGGAATGCCAGCGCATCACGCCACATTCGTACATGATGCACCTCTTCGCTGAGCGGATGTGCACATGTGGCTTTTCCGACTATTGGACGAGGCCTCTGAGGTATGGGAAGTGAAAGAGACCGCTTTCTTCCCAATTAGCGGGGCTTCGCCGCACTCAGCTTCATCCCCGAACGTCTTGTGAGCTGATTCGCTGCCACGCAAAATGTGATCGGTGGCGAAAAGCACGGTTCCCGTGGTCCTCTCGCGTGTCCCTCCTGCTCCCTCTGTCATTTCTCTTGTGAAGCCTCCGCTTCTCCTTTCTCATTTCTCCGACTCTCTCTTCTTCGCCCATTCCTCGCGCTCCTCTCATCCTTTCCTCTGGGGCCCGTGTGTGCTTTCATCTACAACGACAACAAACAACGTTGTGTCGGAAAACAACAATAATGGGATGCTTTTCCTCGTGTGCGCGTGCTCCTCGGTGTACGCGTGTGTCTGTGGCGCTGTCAACACCGTCACCGCCCGTACAACACGCCCGCACATGACCTTCTATGCTGATCCGACCATTGGTTTGGGGTTGCTGCTCCCTTTCTGCTTTTTACTTTCCTTTGCGTGGCGGGTCGCGCTCTCGGAGTAAACCCGGCGTTCATCGCAGATTGATCGACTCTTGCTTCGTTGCTCTCCTTGTGTGAACTCGCCTCTACTATCTCAGGCTGTCTATACAGCACACGACAGGATCGTTTTCACTAGTATTGTTGCATCCTACCCCTCCTCATCCACTGGCGCACTTTGGCGTGCTGCACACTGCTGCTACTCCCTGGCGCGCAGAGGAATGGCATCGAGACGTTTGCTGTAGGATACCCCAACGTGTACGAGCACCCGCTGTTCTTCACAGTCTCGCTATTGAGCGGCGCCAGTTGAAAGCGGCAGAAAAAGACACATAAAGAAAGTGAAGGGCGGGTGAAGTGTTCTCTTGTGCCAAGGACCGGTCACCGTAGCCGTCGCTCCCCTTTACAAGCAGACCGCTCACCACACCAATAGAGATCGACACCTGCGAGACGACACTTCTTATTTTTTTTTTCTTCGTTGCGCCGCTGCCATCAAATACATCGTGCGGTTGCCGTGCATCGCGGAGGCTACTTATCATCGGCACGAAGCTGCTGTTGCCCCGAGGATAGGATCTCAGACCGCCTTGTTATTGCCACTCGTGCGAGCTTTCAGAAGTTCCCTTGCTCTGCTCGTAGTTTATGCGTGGCTGCTCCACTGACGTGAGGTAATGGTGTGCTGCTGCGAGCGTAGCTGGAGCGACATAGTGGTGGTCACAGCGTTGGTGTGCACCACCATGTACTCCGCTCACAGCTTTTACACGTATCTCTTCCCCAACACACTCGAGGCCCTCGCGACAGCTTTTCTGCACCCGTTCATCAACATGAGTGCCGATGAGTTGCTAAGCAAGGGCAACGCTACCCATTCGACGTCAGGGAAGAACAGCCGCTGGTCGCGCTTGTCGCCGATGAGCATGACAACATTGTGCGGCGTGAGATTGTGGGGCTGGCTGCTCTTTATCACGTCTGTGTTTTTGCTGCTGATGGATATGTGGGCGTACACCATGGCCGTCATCATTCCGCCTGGCCGAGTGCCGGCTGTGTTTCGACAACGTGCGACAAAGAGCGCTTCCCTGGCTCTGAGCACCTTCTACGAGCCACTGACCCGCTCTGATACGCCGGTGGCACTCTACCCATCTGGCAGGACAGGCTTCAGAGCACAAAAGCACGGACGATTGCGGACGTTTGCGGCCGACGCGGCCATGGGGGAGGGCGTTGGCCGGTCGGCTCAGCCGCCAGCGGACGCCGTCTTACCACCGAATCAGCCTCCACATGAGCTGTTCTTCTTCAATCCCAAGGCGAATAGCTACACGAGCGTGCAGAACAACTACCTGAATTTCTGCCCCATGTGCGCCACCTACAAGCCTCCTCGTGCCCATCACTGCAGTCGGTGCAATTGCTGTGTTCTCAAGTACGATCATCACTGCCCGTGGCTGGGCCAGTGCGTCGGCTTCTACAATTACAAGAATTACCTTCTCGTTCTTCTTTACACGTGGCTTCTCACGGCGTGGGTGCTGACGTTGCTGTCGATTGCGCTCACCGTCTACGTGCTCGAAGTGAAAGAAGATCTTTTTGGCCTTGCACCAACGCCGAAAACTACTGCAGCGGCATCAGCAGAAACACCACCACCGCGCAAGGGCCTCGGTGTCGGCGCCAACATCGCCGAAGAGCTGGACGTCGGCCCCCCATTTTTCGGCGTTATGGTGTGCATAGCCCAGAGCCTATTGTTCTTTGCCATGACCACGTACTTGCTGAAGCGACACTTTACGTACGCGCGACACAACATTACCACCATTGACATGGTCATCTACGAGAATGAGCGACGTCTCTTCTCTCACGGAACTTCAGAGGACTCAGATGTCGAAACAGACACGACGACGCCAAGAGGCGATGCGAACCCGGCGACCTACCGCGCGCGAACACTCCGGTCGTACATGCGCCGCAACATTTACGACCTCGGCGTGCAGCGCAATCTCCTACAGATCTTCGGTGACGCGCAGCTGAACAACCCTGGCGAGGACGTCGATGGCAACCCGCTGCCACGGCGGTGCTACACTGACTGGATGGAGAGCGACATTCCACGCCACCGCCACTTTGTGGTACGCTGGTTCTTCCGTCTCCTTCCGACGGCCGCTTACCCGCCGCAGCGGACGTGGGCGCAGATTGACATGTCCAGTCGCTCAGCTAGCAGTTCCATCCACATGTCAGCGCGAAGCCACGCTAGCTACGGAACAATGGAGGGACGGGAGGAAGGCGCTTGCGCAGCCGCGCCGGGCAGGGCGACAGGCGCTTCGCTACTCACCGAGCTAGGCGTGGAGGAGGAACAACTGCTCGGTCTGCGCTTCCCCACACGATCAGCCATGGGTATAGACGTAGGCGAGCAGCCGTGAGTCGGTGGGCTGCGGCTGCTCGTGCGACCAGAGGGGCTTTTCGTGCTCTCGCCTCAGTCGAATAATTCGCCCACGATTCGGGTTGATGTGCGGTTTCTACAAGATGTCTACGCGTATGGGCGAGCATTTGCGTCCGGTGTACGCACATCGCAGGGAGCGGTGCTCAGGGTTGTTGAAGTGTCCTCGAGCTCCCCCGGCATCCCAGCCCATCCGGTACTGCATGATGCGCGTCTCACTCGTTTCAGTGCTGAGGCCTCGGCGCATTGAGGGAGATCGGATAGATGGTTTTTGTGCGTGTGGTGGGAACAGCTACGATTGTAGCAGTTGGCAGTGGTACCTCTGCGTGCCTTTCTTTCGTTCCCCTCCTCTGCGCGTGTATCTCGCGCTTGCCGTTTTGTTGCTCTTTTCCCCTCGCTGCACTCAGGAACTTCACCGTTTAGCTTTCCTATCCACTCCGTTGCTCCGCCTCTGCGATTCTGTCGCCCGCCCCGTCTGCACTTCTCCCCTTGACACCCGTCTATCTGTCTTTCTATCCGATAACGGCTCCCTTATTCAGCCTCCCCACTCCTCTCTCTGTTCCAACATGGCCTTTACGCCGTCCCTCAGCGAAGAAAAGAATGCACGGGAAAAAGAAAGGGCGTGCGACGGATGGCTCTCTCGCTGGCATTCATCCTTTTCTTCCTGTTTTTCGTGTGTGTATGTGTGTGCGTGCGTGTGCGGCATGGAAGGATTGCCTTGTTTCCCTGGACTGTGGCGGTGTAGTGGGCTTTCTCTCTCTCGGTCTGTGCGTGTATGTGTATTCATTGATGTGCGTTTCTGTGCCGATAGGTGAAGGATAGGCTATCACTATGTTGTGCCGACCAAGACGGTCAATGCGGCCAACGCGCGCACATGCACACAAACAAATCAAAAAGCGCGGGCGCTCTCTGCAGACAAGATTTGCGCACAGCCTCCTTTACGTCAGCCTTGCACCAACACATTTTGGTGTATTCGTGTTGTCGCCCAGGCGCACGGCATTGCATGCCGAGCGCGGTGTCAGTTGCCTCGGCATGGGCTTTGCGGCTTGCCTCCTTTCTCTTTACGCTTGTTTTATTGCGTTGGCAGAGGGGTGGGGAAGTGCCTCTCTGTCGTCCACTGCATAGTTGCCGTGGTGGCTGCTTCGTTATCATCCCTCGTTTCCTCGGTGCTTGCCCATAGGCCCGATGATGACGGCATCTTCATCTTTCCCCTCTCACCATGCGGTGCAACCCACCGTTTTTTTTTTTCGGTTCTGTACGCACGCACGCACACGCACACGCGTGCGATGGCAGCATGCGCAAGGCGTGCTCGTGCTTGTGCGTTTTCTCTCTGTGTAGCCGCATTAGGTCTGCCACTCCGAGCACTTGTGCGCATACCGCGGTGCATCAGGCCTTTTTCATCTCCTTCTTGTGGTCAACGCATCTGTTGCCAATTGTTGGAGGCGATGCGTCGCTGCATGATGCGCTGCGTTGGTGCGGCGCCGTTCGCATCGACGCGACGCTTTCTGAGCGATGAGGACCGCTACAAGCAGTTCTCCGACATTCTCTCCAAAGCACGGGTGCCCAACCTTTCTTCTGGACAGGGAGGAGTACCAGAGTTCTTCAACGGCCATTTCGAGCCCGGAAGCGGGCTCATGGATCAGCACAGCATATCGCAGATGCAAAACACACTGCGTGCAAACATGACACCAGAGATGCGCGAAAGCATAGCGTCGATGCTGCAATCGGCGCTTAAAGGCGGTGACGGCATGCCGGGCGGCTCTGTCGGCATGATGGCGTTCGGCATGGGCGAAAATGAGAAGGGGAAGAAGGTGGCTCGGGCTGCAAAAGTGTACTACGACCTCAAGACGGGCAAGATCGACAAGGATTTTGTGGAGAAGGAGCTGGAGCCGGATGACCTCAGTCTGCCTAAGGAGACGGTGGAGGACTACAGCACCGAGGGCGCCTTGGAGGTTGAGTTCGTCGAGGATCAGGGGAAGGCTGATGCCTGCACTGACAAAGCAGAGACCATCTCTGCAGCTGAGATCGAAGTGGAGCCGACGGACACCACGCCATAGCGTGGAGCCAGAAGAGGCGGACCTTTTTTCTATACAGAAGAGGACCCCCCCTCCCCCCCCAGCGAGCGCGTAGGCAAGTCCGTTCCGTGATCTCACGGTATTTTGCTGTGGGGGAGATCCTTACCTGAGACCGTCCCGGCTTTCGCCTTCTTGCTCGGCCTCTTTCTTCCATTTTTGTCGTCATTTCTGCTGCGCCATTGTTGCTGCTCTCAGTCGGCGGAAAACTTCTTTGCCCCTTCCCCTCTCCAGCGCACTTTGGTGCCTGCACCAACGACGGGTACCTTACGCGGCGTGAGGGTGGTGGCTGTTCTGGAGGTCCGTGCTCGAGAAGCTGTGTGACGTCTGACCCTCACCGCCCCTGCTGGGCATTGTTCCTTTTCTTCGTGTTATCTGTTAGCGGAGTTTTTCGCTCGTTGGTGGTGTGCCGCTGTTGCGACCGTGACGGCTCTGTCAGTGAAGGACTGCAAGGACGGGTACACTGAAGTGAAGCACTAGAATGCTATTCGGAGGGGAACCCATGAAGACGAGAAAAACGTAAGGCTCACCTTGATGCGTTCAGGCCCGCTACTTGTGCAGCAGCTGGTGCCCAAGAAACGACAGAGAGACGTGCGCGCTGCCACTGCCATCTGTGAACTCTCAGGCATACTGCTCTGCCCGCTATTTTTCTCTTCTCGCATCTTTCTCGGCGCAGAAGTGGCGCGATGCATGCACCCCAGTTTCGTGAGCGTATGCATATCTTCACCAGTGCCCACTGAGTTTGCGGCTTCTTCGAGTGAGCGGGCAAGACTGCATCCACTTCTCTTTGAAGGTGGCCGCGTTGTTCCAACTACATTTCTCATGTGAATCATGACCACAAACTTCTCCGTTTCCTTCGCATCCTTGTCTCTCCTCTACTCCCCATCCACGCACTCGCCGTCTCTGCCGCTCCTTCTATCGTGCGACTTTCCCACACATCTGTTTGTGCGGGCATTCACCTATGACGAGCTCGATCCACTCCGGCGGCACAGGAACTTTGTGCGTCCAAGCGAAGCCGTGTGCACTCGTGTGAAGAACTGCTTGCACAGCCTTGCCAGTGTCACAGTGAGGCGTTGTGAGATGTGATCATACTAGTCTAAGGACACACCGAGATATACATACCCTAACACACCCTCCTCTATCTCTTTCTGCCTTGCCGACGTATTCTTTCGTTTCGCTTGTTTTTGCATGCATGTCTTTTTCAACCCTCGCATCTCTCATATTGTATTGATTCATTTCACGCCCGTCCTTCTCTCTGTGCCCTCGCCGACTTACGCCCCCACCCCCTGCCCCTCGGCTACGCTTGCTTGCCGTCAGCCTCGATACATCTCTTGCTGCTCCTAAAAGCTCGCTTTTCTCTTCCGTTCCCCTTTTGCACCTCCTCTCGCTACCATCGCACTTCCCTCTATCACTCTACCATCATCATCAAGCCTCGCCGTCGCCACAAGCACAGAGCCATAGCCCTTTGTCAGCCCTATCCTCCCACCTCCTTCGTTATTCAGTTGTTTGGAGAGGGACCCTCCACTCTCCCCATTTCCCTCCCTCGGTGCGCGTGCGTGGTACGCCTGTGAGCTCTCTTCTTTTCGCTTTCTGCTCGACTCTTCTTTTTTGCCCCCCCCCCCTTCGCCCTTCTCCGTGGATAGGAAGCCACGCTAATGTGTACATAGCATCTTGTTGTTGTTGCTGTTCTTGTTTTCGCTCTCCCCCGCCGTCTTCTTCGCCGATTCTCTCTCTTCTCTTTCACTTGAACTTTCCCTTTTCGCTGTTTCAGTTCACCTACTTTTCTCGCCTTCTTCTCTTGGTGCATATCTAACCGACCAATGTTCCTCAAGGCCGAAGATGTGAAGCATATCGTCGCCTGGTTCCTTGGCATACCGCCAGTTATCTTTTACGTAGCGCTGATGGTCGTTTGCAGGCTTCACCAGCGGTGGATAGCCTTCACTTTCTCCGCCGTATCTGCGTTGGCGCTTTTTGTGTGGTTCGTACTGAACTGTGTCTCCATCATTTCCGCCATTTTGTTTGCGCGGTCCAGCATCAATGCCGCGAAGCGTACGATGGAGAACAACGACGGGGCGCAGCGGGGCCCTGACGCAGGGCGTGAGAATTCTCAGACGCATCGTTTCCCCATCAATGCGGATGGGAGCCCCAACACACAGCAGTCGGAGGATGAGGGCGTCTTGTCGAGCATTCTCGATTCGAGCAAGGCCAACGTCAACGCTTTTGAAAGCAGCTCCAGTACGCCGAGCATTCAGGAGAGCAGTTCGCGAACTTCAGTAAACCCTTTGCACCCACCCTGGCAGGCTTCCCCTGCCGTGACCGTTGGGCCTCAGGGATCAGCGCCGCCTCGTGGCGAGCTCGTCGTGGCGCCGCTGCGAGAGACGGGCATGCTGTCGCCGCCGTCATTCCTTGAACATCTTTACACGAAGGACGCGGCTCCAGCCATTTCCGCGTGCCCGCCAAAGAAGCCAAGCAACATGCAGTCGTATCCAACGCAATGCCTCAACACTGACAGAGACTTCAGCGGGTCCGGCGAGCAAGAGAAGTGCACGCCGAAGGATCACGCGCTGTTGCTCGCGGGTAGGTTGCCCACCTCCATGCACACCCCCACAGGCGTCCGGCGCGCATCGGCGCCCTCCACGATCGTTTCCGTCCGCGTTGCCAACCCTTCCAAGCCGTTGCGTGCAGCTTTGATGATGCCTCTCGTCTCGTTGTACATGACAATCATCATCGCCATCCTCGCGCTCACTGGCTCCATCATGTGCGAGTACGATACTCATTGCCTCTTACTGGCATCTCCTGTACTCGGCGTGCCATGGCTTTGGGCAAACCTGTTGCTGATAAAGAAAGCTTTCTATAATACCCCGCATATGCGGCACAGCTTTCACTGTCGCCTGGTGAGCGTCCTCACTCACTGGTTTTTTATGTTGATCGTCTACGTTGCCTCAGCTGGCGTGTTCGGTGTGGCGTGCGCCCTCGAAGACATGTATTGGACCCCGTACAGCATCGACGGAGAGGCAACGCCACGTGGAATTCGTGTGGTGAGCTACTTCGCCCCGATTTTGATTATGCTCAGCATTGGCGTCTTTCTCAACAACCTCAAGGCGATGCTCGGCATCACGTGGGAAGTCTGCGAGAGCGAGATGGTGGTCGACGAGGTGCCTATGGCGACGGATTACCATGAATGTCCACGAGATCATGTGGCGATGCGAGTCCTCACGCCCGAGGTCATGTCACATGACGGCGCCGGTCGGCCGTCGCCCTCTGCAGGTATAGGAAGCGTTTCTGGCGGCTCTTCCGCTCGCACCGTGGGTAACGTATCGGCGGCAGAGGTGCACGCCCGCCTGCAGTCCCACATGATGCCCCCCAACTTTCCCCAGACGCTGCCCGAAGAGACGTGCTCGACTCTGTCGTCGATTGTGCGGTCGCTGGCGGGGGGAAGCCTTTTCATTCCACAAATCAACGCAGCGTCGTCTGCGAAGCTGTCCGTGAGCAAGAGTCTCCTGCGCGGCTCCCCCTCAAGCACCAATGGAAGCTCTGACCACTACAGCAGCTCTCAACCAGCGGCCTTCATGACCTCGGTCCCGCAGCTGAAGACGGTGACAATGCTCTACGTGGTCTACCGTGACATCTACGACGATGACGAAGATGCCGTGTCGAGCGTCTTTAAGGCCTCCAACCAGAGGGGTGGCATGGCTGCCACCCGCAACAAGCAGCAGACGGTGTCGGTCAACTTCGAGGCCGTGATGGAGGCGCTCGAGGACGCCAAGGGGCAAGATAGTGCTGATGCGAACTCCTACGTGCTCACAGCATACGAGGATGCGATTTGCTTGGTGTGGGGACTCATCCCCTTTAGCAGCGAGCCGGTGCTCTTGGCGATCGAGAAAGCACGTAAAATCATGCAAGCCTTCGAGAGTCGCCCGAAGCCGCCGACAAGTTTCAGCAACGCACGGCAGGAGTTGGTCGCGGCTGTGGTGTCAGCCCCACATTCGCTTGTGGGTCTCGTAGGCTCTGGCTCGTGTCGCGGAATCCACTTCTTCAACCCGCGTCAGCACGAGCTGGGGGCTCAGATGCTGCGCCGCGGCCTCGCCATGCACCGCCGTCTCCCTTCCTTGCAGGCCTCCCTCGACGAACCAGAAAACCCATTTCACTGCATCTTGCTGGATGGGCGGTCGTGGAACAGCACGGCAAGCCAAATCCTGGCACGTCCTTGTGGTATCAGCGGGAGCGACCGACCGAAAGCAGTTGCGAAGCAGCCGAAGCAGCGAGGCCTACCGGTCAACGTCTCTTCGAAGTCGACAAAAATGAAGTTCATCATTATTTACAACTTCATGGAGGTGTTGCAAACCATGGAGGAGGAGTGGCATCTCGTGGTGCAGCGGCAGGAGCACCTCGGCTCGAAGTTTAGTTTTCTCTCCGAGGCAGTGCAGCTGCTCCACCAGGGTGACCAGAGCGGCGCACAGCAGGTACTTAAGGGCGCAGTGCAGAGCATGACCGCCAGCAGTGACGCCGACAACATCACCCTCGCCCAGATGCTGCTGGAAGATTTGGATTCCGCAGAGGGATAAGGCTCACACAAGATGTAAAAACAAAAACAAGAACAACAAACAAAGAGAACCGTCAGCACAGATTTGTAAGCGACTCACCACGTATAGCGCCCCTTTTCTGCTTATCTTCCGTTTATGTGCGCTCGAGCTTCTCTCCTTTCTTCTCGAGTGCGGCGTGCGCTTGCGTGCTGGTGTGGCGGTGCACTTCTTGGCCATTGCCGATTTGAGTATTTCTTCCCTTTCTTTGCGTGCGTGCGACTAGGGTTGTTTGCTTCACGTGAGGGTTGGCCACAGCGCCGGCCACTGTCACTTTTTCCTGGAAAGAAGACACGCGATAACTCCAAATGCACCTCACATTAAACTGGCGCAATGGAAACAATCCACATACACACGTGCACACACAACACACTTCTTTCGTTTTACCTTTTCGTTCGCCCTCCCTCCCCCTCACTGGCCAAGGCCTTGTAACCCCCCTTCACGGGCGAAGGTCTTGGCACCTCTTGCACCCCCGTTCTTTTTCTCCTTTTTTTTTTCACTGTTCCCTTGTCCCTGGCAAGAGCGGTGCGGTTTAGGCAGACATCGAATCAGGAACGGCCGCGGTGCAAATACAGCCATCAGACACTCATATGTACAGCGAAAGGAGGCTGCGGCATCCTTGCATGAAGCTATCACGCTGAGCGTGGCGCTATGGAGATGTGCCCCGGCCTCCTGCAGAGAGAACTGGACCAACGAAGACACAGAAAACCATGTTTTGCTGTTACTGCGCACTCGTTCTCCCTCCTCATGGCTCTTCGCATGAGCCCTACAACGGCGGAGGATGAAACACTGTCACGAATATGGGCGCATGTGCAGACGCTACGAGCCCGTCGCATGCGCTTCTCATTTTAGTTTCTCTGTATTCGTTGTGCCCTGGAATACAAGAACACTGCTGACAAGCTTGAAAAGTCTGTCATGCCAAAGTAGCCCGATTCAACTGCATCGGTGGCAGATCTGATCACCGGTCGCAGACACCATGCCGACATCCCTCGAAGCCGCGATAAACGATGCCGCTTGCTGAGAAAAGAGGTTCATAGCGACATCCGTCCCGCACCAGAAGAACACAGCTGCTGAGCTTACGCGACAACCGGCAACAATCCTTGCTCAGCTGCGTAAGACCGCATGTCCGCACTTTGGATTCTTGCAGCGCCGGGTGACTGGCAGCGACTGCAAGGAGTACAGGTGGTGGTGCCGCCTCCTACTGCGCTGGCTCTGTGATCCCCCTCCCCTGTAGAACTCCCGCCCCCGCTTGTTATGCTGTGAGAGTGCCCAGCCCAGCGTGGTGTCCGATGTGTCACGCGAGGTTTGCCGGTTGCTCGTGACGTGAAACACACCGCATTTCGCGCTGTGATCTTCAACGCAGCGGCCTGATTAGGCACATCTCAAACGCGCTGCATGGACTTCCCCCCTCGTGTGTCTGGGGCTGACCCCTATGCCCCCTCAGAGCGACGAGCTGTGGGTTTTCTGTGCGCAGGCACATGCTTGTCCACGGGCCCCCAACATTTGGCACACCGACTTATGCCAGAAGCATGTGAATGCAGAGGAGGGTGGCGCT
>NC_018260.1:47976-58669 GCF_000227135.1 Leishmania donovani | reverse complement strand
CCCCCTCGTGTGTCTGGGGCTGACCCCTATGCCCCCTCAGAGCGACGAGCTGTGGGTTTTCTGTGCGCAGGCACATGCTTGTCCACGGGCCCCCAACATTTGGCACACCGACTTATGCCAGAAGCATGTGAATGCAGAGGAGGGTGGCGCTCCCTTGCCGCCACAGTCTCATGCCAATGCCCTGCCTGTCGCGGCACACGCGGGCAAGCGATGCAGACCTCCCCCTTTTCGGTGATGTCGGCGGGAAAGGAAGCCGAGGGCAGCGGTCTCTCCAGACAAGAAGGTTGCCCTGCAGCAGGCCCGCGTATGGGGAAACGCGAGCGCTGTGTGCACGTGCTGCCCGCCGCAGCGGGCATGGTGTATCACATCCAGGCACGGCATCCAGGGGCGAGAATAGCGTGGGCGATAGGCGAAAAAGGCGCGCAGGGGATGCACACGGATCAGCGCCGCAGTGCATGTGTGCGACGCATGCTCCATCTCGTACGCCCGACCGGGTGGGCTGGTGCGGCGGTGGCGGCGGAAGCATGGCGAGGGCGCCCCGAGCCACGCCATGGAGTCATCGGGAGTCCACTGTGGAGGGTCTCCACCCGGCCTTGTGCCGGGGCTTGAAGCGAGTCAGGGAGAAGCACGGCAGACATGCTGGCAGAGTGCAGGGTCTCCGAGGGCCCTGGCCTGCGGCCGGCCGACTTCCTCCCTGAGCTCATCCGGCATGACCCTAGACCACCCCCTGTTACCCGCACGCCGCACACCACCGGCTCCGCCCTCGAGCAGGACGCTGGGTGCGGCTCGCCTTGATCATGGCTGTNNCTGTGCCGTCCAGGCAGGTGGGCCTGGAGCCGCTCGCGCCGCGCGCACGGGGAGTATGGAGCGGAGGAAGGACACGAGGCGCCCGCTAGACGCACGCCCGGATGCGACGGCAGAGGCCCCGCCCTAGACGGCGAGGATTTCGCTGTGGTGCAGCAGAGGCCGGCGAGCTGTGCCTGCATGCGCGTATTCGTTGACTTGTTCCGGGTGTAGAATGGACACGCTCAGAAAGAATGTTCTCAGCCGAGTTTGTCTCTCCCTTGCCGCGGTTCTCTTTAATGAGCTGGTTTCCGTCTTCCTCTCTTTTTGGGAGCCATATGATTTTGTATGGTAGCTACCGGTTTCCGTTTGCTTGCAGCCTTCTTGTTTTCTTATTTTTTTTTGCCCCTGACATGTCACTCTTCTTTTGTCTTCTGACATCCACATAAGAGTTGCTGTTTCTGTACTAGTTCCTGGGGTGTCATGTGTGCGGGTGTCTCGGTGGCGTTTTACTTGTAGCTGGATCTCTTTCTCTGTGCTCTGTGTCACTTTTTTGTTCACTCAGAATGAGTGTGGCCTGAGGTGGTGAGCTGGCATGCGTCTTAGCCGTTCGTTGTGTGCGTCTGTGTGCGCTGCGTAAATGGAAGGTTGATGTATTCGCTGGACGTGGTAGGGAGGAGAGGAGGTCTGGCAGATGGCGGACGCGTGCCGGGGCTACAGACATGGGAAACGAAAAAGATGTTTATCCTGCTGCTTCGAGGGACTTTTTTTTGGGGGGGGGCTCTTCGTCGTATCGCTGCTTGCCGTACGTGGTCCGTGTTTTGAGAAGACAAGGAGGCGGACATGATCGCCTCTGCGCCTGACTTTCCGGCGTTTGTGTGTTGTTGGTAGACTGCATCGGTGGCGGGGTAGAGGTCATATGTGCCGGTTGATGCACTACTTCCGCACACGAACTCAGTCGTTAGAGTGTGCCTCTGCCATTGCGCGCGTGTGCGTTCGCATGAGGCGATGCACGCTGCTTTCGTGTCTCTTCCTGGTCTTGTGGTTACTGCCTGCGAGGATGCCGCATCGTGTCTGGTTCCGTTTTCTCTGTATTGCTGAGTTTCCTTGGAGTGTTTCTTTTTTTTTTTGTGCGGCCCCGGATAGGGTGGCGCGTTGCGCATGCGTTGGTGAGTGTGTGTGCTCGACGCCGTAACCGGTTCCGGCAGCCTCTTCTCAGGTTGTCACTCTTGCACTGCATCCTTGAATGGCCTAGGGGGGTGGGTGGGTGAGCGACTTTGGCGCGGGGGCAAGGGTCAGCGAGTGGAGGTGTTGAGGGCATCAAGTAGGTCAGGGAGGGGTGCCACGTGTGAGTGAGTGCGCGTTGGCTGCTAGTGTTCTTCGCAGCCCTCCTCTCTTCGCTATGTTTGTCTCACTTGAGCGGATATGCTCATGTCTCACGTCCCGCCCTTCCTGCCTCTCTCATCACCGCTGCAGCTCTGTGGCGAACGGAATCTCGTAAAAATACTTCGTGGAACGTTTTCATCCACATGTCGCCTCCTTTTTCCACGCCTTCTCCGCTGTCCCATTCCGGCGCCCGCGGAAACCTGTGCCTCTTTCTTTGCTTCTTTTCTCCCTCACGATTGGAACATGTTCACTCTGTACACCCTCTATGATTCACCCCGTCAATCCTCGAGCACCAACAGCAACAACAGAATCGCCTCCTTTGCTGTTTGTTGAGCTGTGCGGACTTGTCGCTTCTCTCTGAGAATCTTCTCTTCGCGTCTTCAGCAACCCTTTCATCGTTTTGAGTTCGTCAACGAAAAGAAAGTGCCGGCGCGCGTGCTTGAACTGCGTTTCCGCCGCGTTTCTCATTTCGCCCTCCGGAAGACAACGAAAGAAAAGGAATTTCATCAGCGAAGAAGGCAACAGGCAACAAGAAATAAAGAAAAGAGCGTATCCATGGAAAGGACCTCTGCTATGCTGCTATGGTTGCTCGTTTTCTTTTTCGTTAGTGTGCCGACCCTCCCCCTTTCCTCCTTTTGCACCCTCTCTGTCTCTTTTCAGTCGGCTCTGTTTTGCTCTGCCTTTTGCTAACACTGCGGTGTGGGCGTGTGTCTCTTTCTCTCTTCGCCTTCGTCTTGTAACTTCTCTACGTTTCGGTGCCCGCTATGCCATTTTTTTTATTTAGATTACTCTTGTTTCTCCTTTCCTTTGCCCTCACGCCTGTTCTTTTATCTTTCCTTTGCGGGCGATGCAAGAGCCCTGTCTCTAATTCTGTGGTGCTCTCTCTTCTGTTTCATGTATCTAACCTGTGCTTTTCTTTCTGCCTCGGTACGTCTATGCTAACAGCGCCGTGGCGGCTTTAAAGTGAATGCGCCAAATTCAAGTGTCATAAAAGAGGGAAAAGAAGCGTAGCAGTGGATCAGCGATGCAACGTCTGCATCTTGCTTTACCGTTCTCCAGATCTGCTGGATTACATCTTGAGGATCATGACGCGTGGTATGTCCTTCATCGACGGCGCGTGTGAACTTGTCGGCTTTCCACCACGGCACCGAGTCCGTGCGGTGACTCTGACGCCACTTCATATGGCAAGCGACGGGCCAAACCTCATAGCCGCGCGCGATGCGCGCCATCTGTATGTCTTCGCAGCAGCTTCTCGCCAATAGAGGTTTGTGATGGACTTGGCTCACTTCACAGCCTCTCTTTCCACCCCGCCTCCACTCTTGCTGCCCTCGTCTTTCCTCTCTTGCTTCTCGTCTGCGCAGTTCCGTCCTTATTTTGATCGCTTCTTCCGTGTTCTGTGCCCTGCCGCTTTTGAGGTGTGGCGCACCTCTTGACACGCCCTCCTTCCCCCTTCTCGCTGCAGGTGTGAATTGTCCTGCCTCTGCCCTCCCGTATCTTCGATACACCTTTGGCGCATTTCGAACGCTCTCTCACACACACACACACACACACATAGAGAATAGAGGTGACGTGCTTTGGGTCAACACCTCGTGAATCAAGGTAGCCACACGCAGGCCCATACACACCGGCACGTACGCGCCATTTGCGTGCAGCTCTCATCTTTCGCTACAGTGCTGTACCCAAGGGAGCATCAGCTGTCCCTGAGTCGAACTCTCTCTCTGTCGGCTTTACTGTTGACGTTGCCGTAGCGGCTCTGTAGAGCTTCGCTCTGCGTCGCTTTCGTGCGTGTGTGCTTTCTTTCTGTCTTCTCGTCGGTTTCGTACTTCCTTGTTTCCCCTCCCCTTCTTTTTCGTTCTCTGTACGACGCCCTGCCCTGTTGTACTGTATTCTCTTTTCTGATTCCTAACTTGCGCTCGGCGCCTAGCGGCCGGTGCCCCCATAGCCCCCTCCCCCTTCACGCGATTCTCTTGTATTTTCTAGATCTCTCTCCCTCCCTCTCTCGTGCGGGGATCTGTCATCGCCTCTGAGGGGCGACACAACACGGAACACCCTCTGCACAGTGCTTCGAAAGAAGTCAGCGGAGGTGCTGCGTAACGATCTTGGCAGCGGAAGACTGTTTCGGCCTTATCTGGCTCTCGCCGTTCAGGGCCAGGGGGAATACGTATTGCATACAAGTCTGCCATAATGAACTTGCGCTCGCGCAGCAGCCGACAGGCCAACCAGCGCACGTCGTCGACTTCAGTGCGCGACCGTGACCCAGGCGACGGCGTCTCTGTCCAACTGCGCTCATGCGCACTACAACCGCGCCCGCCTGTTAGCGGTGGCCGTTCGTCTTCTACTTCGAAAAGCACTAAGGGCGCACGAAAATGTTCGCCGCCGGCAGCATCCGTATCGAAGAGATCGGCGGCGAAGCGGCTGGCGCTGCGCACCCGCCTGCCGTATCTGCGTTCCGTTCCGCCTCTTCCTGCGCCAACGAGTGGCGAGCCCACGTCGTCCTCTCTTCGATTCGAGCGACGGTCGTTCTCGTCCAGCTGCGTGCCGCGTGAAGCAGCGACAGTGCACAAGCCCACGTACACCATCATACCCGAGGCACTCCAGCACGTGAAACACCTTTGCAGTAGCGTGCGGGACTCGGAAAAGGACGCACCGTTGCCGTTGGGGGCGTGCAATGGCAGTGGCGCGCGTGACCGACGAAACAACCGGCTTGCGCTGCTGTCGATCTCCTCGCTGTCTGAGGACGCCACGGCAGTCGTGCAAGATATCGAGATGGTGCAGGGCATGCTGTTCTCGTCTCTGCAGAGTGGCAGCGCTGCCGATCCGGTGAGTCCGCCGACTCCGAAGCGCGACGCTGCGGGCGTGAAGCTGCATCATACGCGGAGCCATTCCTGGAACCCTCAAAGGGGTCTCACCTGCGCCCCTGCCGGCTCTGGCGCCTTCCTGTCCAAAAAGGAGCGTAAGAAGGCGTGGACGGTGTTTCTGCACAAGAACACGCACGCGTTTGCCCTCATCGTGAACGCCTGCAGATCCTCTTTGGCGATGCGAGAGCTGCAGGTAGGGTCCGTCCTGCTCACCTTCCTCTACAATGTCTTGAGGCACATGCCAGGGGATAAGCAGCGTAAGGCGGTGGCCCTGTGCGAGAAACTTGGTATTATCCGTGTGTGCACGTCGGTGCTCCAGGAAGGGAAGCGCCGGCTGCGTCCCGGCGATGTAGATGCCGCCTTTGTGGCATCTCTCCGCGCGTGCGAGGCGGCTGCGCTGCTCTTTACCCTTGGTAGCACCTTCAACGTCAAGCTGTGGACCCTCTTCCGTCTTTCACAGAGCCTCGAGTGCACATTTGCCTGCGCGTCCGTAACGTTCCGGCTGCTGGAGGCGGAGTTTGCCAGGTACCACGCATCACTGCAGTCCGACCTTTGCCAGACCACCACGGCGGCGGCACTGCAGGAGTACACGCGGAAGCACACCCGTAAAGAAACGCTGACGACGCTGCGCCGCTTTCAGTCGCGCACGCAATGGACCTGCACGGCCTTTTCCCATTTCTGCTTCACGCTTTTCGCTTTCACTGGGAGCTCCGCTTCGGCTGTCGATCTCGGCGCGCGCGGGACGGAGCTCTGCGCCACTGCTATTGCCATGAGCACATTTTTTTTGACGCAAATCGCGCCGCTGCTGCTGATGAGCGTAAAATACGATGCGTCAGAGAAGACACGACACCCGGATGTCGGGGCTCTGGTATCCATCGATGCCGAACACTGGGTGCCATCGTGGGTGATGCGGCTTATGCGGCGGGTGGAGTTCATGTTGCTGTGGTGTGTGGCGTTGATGCAGCGATTGACAGGCTTCGACAAGGTTCGTCAGATGGCGGCTGAGGTTGCATTGCGCTTTCACGTGCCGCGCGGCATCGTTTTCTACCTGTTGCCACCGTCGACCCACATGTTGCAGATACTGCCCCGACGAGAATGCGTCCATGTTATTCTGCTCCTGCTGAACGCATTGCTGGCGGCCGACAGGGAGGCCGTGCTGGCGGACATAAAGGACCTTGGCGGGCTGAAGGTGGTCGTGGCGAGCGTCTTGGCGTTGCCTGAGAAGTCGTCGCAGCAGTGGCACCATTTCTACCTCCAATTGTGCTCGATGTACGGGTACACGATGCTGCCGTCATGGAACGGCCGCCCCGCATGCTACGTTGACGAGCGCTTGCCTGCGTCCCTGCGTCGCCAATTCGACGTTGCCAGGACACCAGGTGGAAAGTCTCACTTGTCTGAGCCCGTGGGCAGCTGCCACAGCGCAGTCGATACGAGGGCAGACGCCTCTCAGGCGCGCCCGTCGTCGACGCAGGCGCCGCTAGCTCAGTGTGCCGGTCGCTCGACGGAGACGGTGTTGGACTCGATCATCTCTCCCTCGCTCACAGCAGCGCGTTCGGGACGCGGGGGCTCGGATAATTGTCTCCTGCTCGTAGACATCCGCCCAGATGTGTTCTCTCCAGAGCTGCGCAGCGGCGACGTGGATCCTGTGTCGGAGCTGGTGGCGTTCGACCCCTCACAGCTGCCGTGGCCGTTCAAGGACGCGGCACCACCAACGACGGCGGAGAGCTGGTACGGCGCCTCCTCCTCTGTTGCTGCTGCCGCAGAGGACGCGCATCTCAGCGTGCCGCTGATCAATGTGTGTGAGGAAGACCGGGTTCGTGTACTGCGCCACCACATCGCGCGGCTTACACTCTTGGACGAAGCGGCGTGCGATGGTGGCCCGACTCCGCATGTGCACAAGGTGGTTTTTGAGCGACTGAGCAGCGCGTCACCCGGCGCAGCTGGAGACGCACCCAGTGCCGTTCAGGGGAGCGCTGACGGAGTCGAGTTCTTTTCGGACTACGAAAGCGGCAACCTGCAGCGCGCCATCGAAGTGACAGACAGCGAGTACGACCTAGTCCTTTCCTGGGACACCGCCACCAACTCTTACACGCAGTGGTTCAGTTTTGGCATGCGCCACTTCACCCCTGGCAAAACGTACCGCTTCAACATCCTGAATATGGAAAAAGGCGATTCTACCTTCAACGAGGGCCAAAAACCACTGCTGTTGCACGTTCCGGACGGCGGAAACTCTTCCGACCCGAGCGCGCCGCGGCCCAAGTGGACTCGCGCCGGCGAGGGCATCTTTTACTTTGGCAACGCTTTCCTCCGTCCTGCGCGCGCGCACTACTTCGGGAAAACCGGGGAGGCCGCCAGCGCTCCGGCTGCATCCCCACTCTCCATGTCTCCGCGACCGCTATCAATGTCGGTGAGCCCGTGCGCGCCGGTTTCGCACCTCGGTGGACGTGCACCGCCGCCGGTGATTGCGAAGAAGCGCATTCCGGCACTCCCCACACTGTCACCGCCGCCTGCGATGCCGCCGCCGTTTACCGCATCCACACCTGCAGAGTCGGGAGTGCTGAAGCAGAAGTGCTACTTCACAGTCACCTTCTCCGTCACCATGCCGACGACGGTGGCCGGAACGGTTTACCTTGCCAACTGCTTCCCGTTCACATACACCGAGATGCGAGATCATCTCGCGTGGCTGGCAAGGGAGTCTCATGCGTGCCCAACGCGCTCGCTGTTGCCGCAGTGCTTATGCTGGACACCGGGCGGGTTGCAGGTGCCGCTGCTGACGGTGACGGCGCTACGTAACCGAGATACTGGGGAGCCGTACACCGCGGACGAAATACGGCGCCGCCCCATCGCGCTGCTTGTGGCGCGTGTGCACCCTGGCGAAACAAACGCCAGCTGGGTCATGCAGGGTCTGCTGGATACCCTTCTCTGCCCGCCAGCGGTGGCCGCAGAATACGCGTCCCACCTGTGTGACAACTTTGTCTTCAAGGTGATACCCATGCTGAACGCCGACGGCGTGATCATGGGCAACCATCGCTGCTCATTCGCCGGCGCAGACCTAAATCGAGACTACACGAATCCTAAGGCAGATTTCAACCCCACTCTCTACGCGATGAAGCAGCTGCTGCGATACTGGACGGGCGAGGAGAAGCGTCAGGTTGTGATGTTTGCCGACTTTCACGGTCATTCGCGAGCCAAGAACTTTCTTGTATATGGGTGCACCATGAACACGATACGAGGCGTCGCCACTCACTCTCGTCACAAAGGCACAAGAGGCGGTGATGGCGGTCGACGCCGTCGCACTCGGAGAGCGTCCAGCACGGCCCCCGCTGGCCCGGAGAAGGTCATTGCTGCCTTGCTATCACAGCTATTCCCGTCCTTTTCCCTCTCGCAGAGCTCCTTTGCTGTAACCAAGGACAAGAAGGGGTCTGCGCGTGTTGTCCTCTACGACGAGTTCGGTGTGCGCATGAGCTACGGCTTCGAGGCAACAATGGTGGGTGGCCTGGTCTGTGTTCCCGAGCTGCTGCGAGTGAGCGCTGGCACCCACGACGATGACGCTGCCGCACCGGTGTCAGCCGTGTGCAAGGCGGAGGTGCACTACAGCCCCACCGTATTTCGTGCCATGGGAGACGTCTTCCTGCGAGCGTTGTCAATTCTTTTTCGACAATGGGCGGCGCTTACGGCGCTGGCGGCGGACAGCGGCTGCAGCGATCCAAAGAGCAGCCAAAGCGATGTGCTCAAGTCAGCGGCGCTGCAACTGTCGTGGAGCATGACCGCTGCCGCTGGAGGTGGCCGTGAGCCGCCCAAGAACCCTTTTTCACCCTCCTCGAGGGAGTCCGGTGCGGCTCTTCCTCGCGCGGGACAGTACGCGGCAGCAACACGTGAGGACCGACGAGTGGGGTCCCCGGTGCGTGCCCGCTCGCCGGCGGCACCAAACGAAGCCTGTAGCGGGCTATCTGTCGTCCCCGTAGCGGGTCAAGTGGAAGCACTGGACTACCTGTTCATGGCAGACTGCCGCGAGGGGGCAACACCAGCCAAGGATGAGGACGGCAAAGACGAGGAGGGGAGCATTGCGAGCGGCAGCGATATCTCTACCGAGGAGGACAGCGACGATGCTGAGATGGAGGAGGATGAGCTGCTCGGTACGACGAGCGCGAGACACACGCGGAGGAGGCGTTCGGAGGCTCAGTATGCCGGTAACGCATCTGAGGTTAGCGAACATAGCGCGTCCTCGCCCGTCGGCTCTGGTAGCGACGACCAAGACTGGTCCGGCTGCAACTCCTCCGGCAGCGCCGCTGACGACTCTGACGATAGCCGAAGCAGCGTGAGCAGTTTGGATGAGGAGATTCCTACGAATCTATTCACATAGGCGAGAGACTGCGGAGCTGCATCCCACGTCCTTCTCGCGGTACTGTCTGCTTAGCGTGCTTGAGCGCAAGAGGCCGCTTTACTCCTCTGTAAAATGTGTACTTCTTTCTCCGCCTCTCCTTCTCTGCCTGTCTGCGCATGTGGGCGTTTCTGCGAGACTCTCAGTGCATGTGTGCGTTCACATGTGCAATGCTGCCTTTCGGCGCGCCACCTTTCCAGCGCGTGAACTTCTGTTCTTCCGTTCTCTAATATGCTCATCTGTCTCACTCGCTAGCATGCGCCGCTCGAGCGTACCGTGCCCAGCGGTGCGATGCAACGCAGACCTTGAAATGTGTATGCGGGCCATCGTGCCCTTCTATCATTGTATTGTTCGCTTTTTTTGACCTTTCCACGTGGTCTTTTTTTTTTTCGGCTCCCCTTTTCCAGCTCCGCCCCCGCCTCCGCCTCTGCCGTTTGGCGCGGGAGGGCAGAAGGCGAGCAGCGCAGCAGGCGAACGAACGATACAGGGGAAGCTCCGTCCGCGCTTCCATCCCCACGTCATCTCTCTCGCTCCATTCTGAGAATCAGGTGGGTGCCCGGTGGCACTCAGCATACGCGGTGGGGCAGCACCAATACGCGGAACCGAAGGAACAAGAAAATAAGCTTGCACCTTGTAGGGAGGACTGCAAGCTACTAGGCCACTGCTTGGAAGAGGACGAGGAGGGCGAGAGGAGGAAACCGAGCGCCCACCTTTGTGCAGCCTAGCGGGCTACCACACTCTCTCCCTCTCGTCGGTGTGCGGTTGCCTTTTTTTTCCGTCGTTATCACACGTCTTGCTTTGGGCTCTTTTGTTTTTCCTTCCTTTCTTCGCCGTGATCATTTAGGACACCTCAGTGCGTGGTATCTCGGTGCTCAGTACACCCCTACTCGCTCTGTCGGCGCGGGGGAGGGAGTGGGGGCGGGGAAGCCAAGCAGCCCTCCCTTCCTGTGCCTGCGAAATGCCGAGCCCACCGCTGGTGATGACAGGGTGAAGCGCCTGCCGCCTAGGCAGGTGGGTGCGACGTATCACTGCGGATGTCGGTGGTCAGGTCCTGGACGGGGATGCGTCGGAGCGACCGGCGACAGAGAGCACGCTTGCGCCACCCATGCGATGGGCCGAGGTGCCAGCATGGCTCGAGTGCATCTCACGCGCCCCTCGCACTGCCTACTGGTTGGGGCAGCCTGGGCGTCACGCCGAGGTGTAGGGACGGGGGGGTGGTGGTGGTGATGGTGGTGCACCCGGGGTGGCGACCGGCATGATGGGGGAGCGGCTATGAGGCGACCCC
>NC_018260.1:45483-47877 GCF_000227135.1 Leishmania donovani | reverse complement strand
CGGAGCGGGGAGGGGTGGGCGCAGCTCGAGACGGAGGCCGTGCTGAGGTGGCTGGGTCGGGGCATTGCTTGCATGCGTGCGTGTCTCGGGCTGCTTCGCGCCAGGCGATGGGGCCTGTGGCACGCCGGGGGCCGAGCGGAGCTTGGCTCATGCTGTGTGGCAGCGAATGGACACACGTTGGGGACGAAGCAAGAAGAAAATGTCGCCGCTTCTCTCCGCTCTTCACTGTCCCCTCTTTTTGTGCTTCCACGGTTTCTGCGGGCGTACTTGCCCACTTTCGAGCGTTCTTTCGTGGCAGAACGGGGTCGTCTTTGCACACGCATAACGGAGCCAAATCGAAACCTCACTACGACGTTGCGGTGATGAGGGAACCCAGCTTAGATGGTCTGCACGTCGACGGAGATACGGGCGATGGTCCTGTCGTGGATGAGCCTTCTCTGCGGCAGAAAGTTGCCGTTGCGGTCGGCATTGCCTGCATAAGCGGCTACATTGGCTACAACCTCGTGTACAACCAGCAGGCGAGCGTGTCACAAGCTCTATGGAGCAGAGAGGACGAGGATGTAGCGCCTGCGTCAATGCCTGTGCGGCCACGCGTGGCGCTCGTGAACATGACGGGGAACTTGCGCTTGTGTGCTGTGGCAGGCCTGCGGGCGTGGCTGGACGTGGCAGATGAGGTGGAGCTTGAGTTCCCCACTGTGACCTTTGTAGAGGATGACGAAGCCGGCGCGATTGTTGGGCTTGCTGCAGAGGTGCGAAGGGCTACTCTGTTCGCGTGGGTAGAGCTGAAGGAGCGCCACGAGATGAATGCGCCCTTTGACGTGAAACCGTTCTGCTGTGTCGTGTTTCGCAGCATAACTGAGGTGGATGGACAAGCTCTCGATGCATGGGATGTACAGGAAATGGAGTTGTATCGATGGCACGGGAAGCGGTTTGTAACGCGTCACTGTGTGGGTGCCTCAGTCGACGGCAAGCGCGCGATGGTGCTCATGCACGACGTTGAGGGGGTTATTGACGTGAGGCCGGCAGCGGCTCGTGCTGGTGGTCGTGTGAGTGATTGCGGAGCTCTAGTGCGCCAGTATGGTGCACCGAGCGCAGCGAGTTTTCGTCGATGGAAGCTGAGCGCTGAAGCGCCGTCATCGTGTACCCCCGTGCAGCCGCCCGCGAAGTCGCTCCTGGGACTTGGAATGCGCCGGCGAGACGGCCAGCGTTGCCAACTTTGGCAAAGCCCATTGCACATTTTCGCAGCACTTGGCTCAGTGCTGCGCTACAACCGCGCCGATGTCGCCGTCTATCCCAATCACATCACTACGCCGGTGCCGGTGTCGCAGAGTGCGAGTGCCGTGAGCGCCTCGTGGTGGGGCTGCATGAAGGAGTTGGCACGCCGATGCACTTCGCCGCTGCTGCATCGGTACGCGGCACGGCAAAGCGCGCGCATGGAACGTCAGCGGCAGCTCTCTTCCACTTTTGTTGTCGTCGTAAGCCTCGCCGAGGAAAGCGCGGCTGTGACATCAGACGTGCTACGCGTCGTCGAGGAGCACGTAGCCGAGTGGATGCGCGACATGAACGGCGCTTCACCAATGAAGATACCTTTGCCGACCGCGAATCGAGTTTGCGTACGAGACGCAGCGGCACGACCGGAGAAGCTCATGATGGCGCCGACGATACAAGTGGACTTGACCGACACCATTTGTAGTGTCATTGCGGCTGAGTGGCTTTTGATCCGACTCACCAGCCTTTTCGCAGCTTTGGGACTTGAGCCTGCCCTCGCCCAGCTTGTCGCTGTGCCTGGGCCGCAGGCGAGCACCTCACTTCTATACCCGACACCGAAGACCGCACACCTGCGCCATCTGTGGCTGTCACGATCGGCACCGGCCTCCTCATCGACGAGCACTGATAAAGATGCAACATCGCCTTGCATGACAAGGACTGGTTGCACCACACAAGGAGGCCACTTCGCGGGGTGCGCTGCTACTATGCCGATCGAGGCTGGATTCGTCGTTAGCGAGCACGACTTCTCGGCCTTCTAGTCAAAGGGGAGCAGCACTCTCTTCTTCGGCTACCTGACCACCACACATCGCCTTATGGCGCAGGTAGGGGCGAAAAGACACCTCAGTGCGTGGTATCTCGGTGCTCAGTACACCCCTACTCGCTCTGTCGGCGCGGGGGAGGGAGTGGGGGCGGGGAAGCCAAGCAGCCCTCCCTTCCTGTGCCTGCGAAATGCCGAGCCCACCGCTGGTGATGACAGGGTGAAGCGCCTGCCGCCTAGGCAGGTGGGTGCGACGTATCACTGCGGATGTCGGTGGTCAGGTCCTGGACGGGGATGCGTCGGAGCGACCGGCGACAGAGAGCACGCTTGCGCCACCCATGCGATGGGCCGAGGTGCCAGCATGGCTC
>NC_018260.1:35799-45352 GCF_000227135.1 Leishmania donovani | reverse complement strand
CGGAGCGGGGAGGGGTGGGCGCAGCTCGAGACGGAGGCCGTGCTGAGGTGGCTGGGTCGGGGCATTGCTTGCATGCGTGCGTGTCTCGGGCTGCTTCGCGCCAGGCGATGGGGCCTGTGGCACGCCGGGGGCCGAGCGGAGCTTGGCTCATGCTGTGTGGCAGCGAATGGACACACGCTAGGGACGAAGCAAGAAGAGCACGACCGGACGCCCCCAAGTGTTGTGCCGCACACGTGTTGGACGATTTAGTTTTTGGAAGTGCGGCTCGTAGAGCAGCACCCCCTCAGCGACAACATTTTGGTACAAAGATGCCTTGCTCCTTCTGCCCGCTCCCTTAAAGCGTGATGCGTAAGAGAACGGGAGAGGCCGGCGCGGTGCTGCGGCTTGGCTGTCGGTAAAGAGAAGGGAGCTGGATGGGGGTAGTGCTCAACGTGGGTAGACGCGAGCCTCAGCAAACCGCACCCGCTGATGGAGCGTCATTTCTTTTTCGAAGCAGCTACAGAAGAGTGCGCAAGGCCACTACCGTCCACGGATGCTGTTCGGGCCGACGGCAACGTGCTTCTTGTTTTTTGCTGTCCACTGTTTTATCCCAGGCCCTTCTCCCCCCGATGGGTGTAAGGGGGCGATGAATGGAGGACGTGAACACTAGGCGCGTGGAATACGAAAAAGAAAAACGCGCTTCACGCCGCGCCCCTGTGCGTGGTTCCTCATCGCTTTCTCTTTCCAGCTGTCGCCTCCCTCTCCCCGTGACTGCGTCCGAGTGCCCGTGATTTCGTTTTACTCTCGTTTACCGTTGCCTTTGGTTGCTTCTTTTTATTTTTTTTTGGTGCGGTGACGGCCCCCGTTTTCACCCTCTGCACAACGCGTGTCCTCGCGGTGGAGATGAGCGGCGATGTGGGCCTCGACGTAGAGGCGACGTGGACGAGCTGCAAAGCGGCGGCGGCCAAGATGAACCGTGGCGGTGCAGCGACGCACTTTGGCGCGTCTCCGGTGTCGAGTGCGCTGCCCAGAACGTCTTCCTTGTCCGCGTACGGTCGAATAGGCGAAAACGGAGCTGTGAACTGACGGCAGCAGACGTGCGCCGCGGCACATGTGCTGCCGAGCTGACGAACGCCAATTTCGGCTTTGCTGAGAAAGGTGAGTGGCGCTATGGGTGTTTACCTGCAACAGGACTTTCACTGCAGCGTTCCACGGGAGGTATGCGGTGATGCGCTCTTTTTCTCAGATTCTCAATGTGATAAGCCGTGGAACTACACTGGCACTGCGTGCAGAGAGCCCTCGTTAGTGCCGGAGTAGCGCGCACGGTGCGTCCCAGTGTGGTGGAGCTTGCTGCACGACTGGAAGCAGAGTAACACGCTGGCGTAGGTGATGCAGGAGCCACGGAGCTTTCGCAGCTGCAAAGGCGTGAGCGGTCTGCTCTGTTTTACCCGGTGCGCCGCAGCGTTGTGAAGGATGCGATGCGAAATGTTGTGTGCTGCGTTTCGTGAATAACGGCGGAGAAGTGTATGGGCGCAGTGGATCTTCCCCTGCTCTCCATTGTTGACGCCACGGTGGGCTGAGACTCGTCTTCTCCACCGAGAAACTGCTCGTGCACGTACACGCGATCCTTGCTAGCGACACCTACACTGCGTACAACACCCCACAGCGAAACGTACGGGCACCTAGCCAATGCCCGCGGGACAGCTTCATTCGATTGCGGGGGGGGGGCAAGGTGCCGTTGCCGGGGAGACATTGACCACTCTGAGGCTCGACTGAATGCGATGCACTGCTGACGCTGAAGTGCTGCGGACAATCAATTTCCTGCCCCCTCCCCCCTTGCCCCTTATCACTTCTGCAACAAGGGCTCTGCCTCACCGCTGGCGAGGCTATACGTGGATGTGACAGTGCAGCGGCGTACCTCCGACTCTATCTGTCCAAGGAGGTCGTGCCTTCTACCCTGTTGCCTTCCCTCTTCACCGTGCGACCTCTCCGGAACTGTTTACACTGCCGCAACTCAAAAGGCGACTGTGCGCGGCACTGACGCGTCTCCACAGCGTTCATTGGAGGAGGAGGCCTACGAACAGCTGGAGTGGGCTTTCATGCGGTTGCGGCTTTCCAGCTTGCCTAACATCATGCACAGGGACTGGGCGCGACTTCGTCTCTCTCTCTCTACGCAACACAGAGCGGACCCTGTGCGGCAGCATTGCGCACAATGGTCTGCCGACGCGCGAGCTATCTGGCATGCACTTTACCACTGAGCACATCGTCTCTCTGTTGTTGTTCCACGTAGCTTACCTGCAGTTGGTGCCGCAGCCCGTCACGGGCGAGGACGCGACCGTGCTTGGCTCAGTCTTCTGGTTCGCAACCGTCTACGCGATGCTGCAGCACTACACTACCTTCTTCCTGGAGGATTGCCGATCGCCGGTGCGCCTCTTGGCGGCGTTGTGCACTCTACCGTCTTTCAAGTCCGACAGCGACGCGCGCAGTGGGCCACACAGCCGCCCGCTCTTCCTCGGGGAGCCGAGACCACTACGCAGCAGACTTGTTAGCGGTGTTGCCGGTCAACAACGCGACGCCTGAACTTGATGCCTTTCCGGTGCAGCGGGCTATCACTCGCGCCTGTGTCTCGGTGCCTTGTGTGAAGGCATTGGCGCAGTCATGCGGCAAAGCAGGAACGCGCGAGACCTACGGGAGGGTCGCCTTCGGCGTGGAGCCGAAAAAGCTGCGAGCCGTCCGTCGGATGCAGTCGAATGTGGGGTGCGGCCAGGGAGGGCAGTACACCGGTCCTTTATCATCCCTTAGCCGCGGCTAGCCGTGCTTGATGCCACCGTCGGCGGAGCATTGTAAGCTCACTTCAGCTGCCCCTGGCTGCCTAGGATTTGAGCGCAACATGTTCGCCGGCGAGTCGTGAGACTACGCTACCGCTGCCTCTTGCGGGTTGTGAACAAGAGCCTGTACAGTAGTACTTCGTGTGGCCTCGTGTGGGGAAGAGACACGTACAGCTCCCCCTTGAATGACCGTGCACAAGGAATGGAGACACATATGTACATGTCAGTGCTCCTGCGCGTCTAGAGGCAGCGGCGCAACGCGGGAGGCAGGCGGCAACACCTCGTGTGGTTTACCACGTGGGGTGGTGACAGTGTATGGCGCTGTATATTCGAGCAGCTGTGCGCGCACTAACGCCCTAACGCGGATCTCCGCTTCAGCCTTAACACCCTGCGCGCCACACCTCGAAGTGGGCCGCTTACAGTGGAAGAGGTGCACCGCGGCTGCTATCCTTTTATGCCGAAGCCGCCACAGGTTTACTGCGGCGCACCTACGAGTGATTGCGGAGAGGGCAACCATCGTCGGATCCGGTGTCTCTCAACTTCACACCGCAGCCGCGGGCCGCCGCAGCGGCCTCTTACTTGGCCATCGAGGTTTTTCCGTTTATCGACGCGCCGCCGAGGTGACCGAGAGGGAGTGTGAGGTGACGCAGGCACCTGACAACGGCACTGCGTCTTGCAGGGTAACCGAAAGCGCGCTTTTTCACTCTACGGGAGTGGGTACGGCCACTTGGGGATGACAGAGTTTCTTGTCACCTTCGACGCCTCGACGGACACATTTCGCGCAAAGATGGGATGAGGCATGCGAAAAAAGAGCGGCTGCCCCCTTCTTCCTAATCCTCATCTTACCTTTGTTCACACATACACAGACACAAACACAGACACACACACACACACACACACACACACACACAGAGGCATGGCCCGAAATTGATCTGCCTCTCTCCACCTTGGACGTCGAGCGCGCTGTAGCCGTGCCGACATTTGCCTCTTGGCTGTGCTTCTTTGCATTGGCTGCTTCTAGGCAACCTTTGCCGGCTATTGTCTGTGCGCATACATGCTCAACGTTGCTGGGACTGACGCCTGCGACCACGGGAGCGCCGTCACTGTCACCTGGTGAAGTGGCTACTTTAAGTCGCACCGTTGTGTTGTTTGATCGTCATAATGCGGTTGTAAACACGTTATGATATTACTCTGCCTCACCATCCATGTCCCGCTCTTTGTCGTGCGCTTTTTTTCTCCCTCTCTCCTCACGTTTCTACGCCCACGCTTGCACCCCACCTTGTAGGGCTTGCATGCTGTATGTATGCGCAACTGCGTAACTTTATTTTTCCAGGTTTCATTGCGTCCTGCACGAATCTGTTTTTTTTTTTTTCACCTTCGAATGAGCATCTTAGATAGCGCTCGTCTGCTCACGGAGGAGGGAGAGCCGAATGCCCTCGCTTCGGGTGTTTCCATGGAGGTTGAGGAAAACGACGACATCGACTGGGTGAACGATGTGTACAGGCAACTAAACGGTGCCCCGAATTTCAACCAAAGCACGTGGTGGCAGCGTCTCAACAAGTACCGCGCCCTCGTCGGCCTTTTTTCAGGCGTTCTCAGCCTCTTCGGAGCGGGCGTTCTTGTGTGGTTCTCCAGCTGCTTCTCTGCTTTTTCGTCGTTTCGCGCAACCTGCACCACGAGCGGTATGCTCGTGCTCGCCGCTGGTATTCTTATCCTTGCGACCGGCGTACTCGGCTGCGTCGCCAGCTGCTGCTGCAAACGCTCTTCCCTTTTGATGTTCCTTGCCGCGCTGTTCTTCTCGTACGCACTTGTGTGTGGGACGTTTGTGACCTACATGACCTATGCTCGTTTTCACGATCTCAATGGGCTGCAGGCAGTGTGGGCAAAGATGGTGGCGGCGGAGCCTGGTGTTGTGTGCGACATAGAGAATAAGCTCGAGTGCTCCGGTTTCAAGAAAGGGCAGTGCTGCCGTGGCGCTGCTCTGGACGAAGTCCCGCTTCGAGGTGCCGTTATGGTGCCTACTGCTTGCTATCTCGAGGCCGCCAACGGAACCACGTTCGACATCGACACGCGCGAGAAGGTGGAGTGGCCGCACACCATGTGTGCCTCGCGTTGCTCGACTGAGAACGCTAAGTATGATCAGACATGTGAGGCAGTGCTGACGTCGTTGCTGAGATCCAGGTTTTACTTTTTAATGTTTTTGCCGTCGTCATGCACCCTTTTCTTTCTTATTCTCAGCGGCATAACCATGGCGAGTGTACGATGGAAGCCGCGCATTGACAATCGTATGCTGCACCGCTTCTAAAGCGCCGGCCTTCCCTCCCTCGTTGACCACCTTCCTCCCTCATTACCGCTACGGCCCAGCGCGATCTCACTGTGGTGCACACCCACGTTAGCCGGCAGATGTAAATGGGTGTGCCTCCATATCCAGGGGAAGGGCAGGATCTGCATTGTTGGATCTTGCGCGCTGTCGAGGAGTACAGAGGGCAGGCAGCGTGATGCGCACGCGCGCGTTCATCGCGTTCTTTTTTTTTTGTTCGTAGGCTAATACTGCCGCTCGATCCCGTTTCTGTCAGACCTGCTTTGCTGGTCCCCTGCTTGCTTACTCCCCGGAAGGCTGAGCGCTTTGCCCTCACCGGCGACATCGAGAAACGAAACGAAGAACGGGTGCCGAAAGACGAAGGAGGAAAGGCGAAGAAGTGGAGTTGGCATCGCTCCAGACAATGCACTGGTACATTGCCAACTCCTCGTGCGCAAATGCTGTCCAGCAGCAACCGCGACAACGCAGTTGTCGTGCAATGGGAGCACCGATGTCTTCAACGGTACCCCAACACAGCATCTTCATCGACTAAATCAGAACAAAACGAGAAGGAAAGCAGCAGATGTGCGCAGAGGAGCGACTCTGCTGTTTGGTTGCAGTGCGCCGCCGCCTCGCCCTCCGCACACCAGGTCTTGTAGGATGACGTAGTGAATGCAAGGGTGAACGCCAATGCTCTCCGTCGCGCACCGCGTCTTCTTCCGCACGGTGCGTTATCGATGTAGTTACTCCCCTTATTGCAGTGCAATCTGTTTCCTCAACCTCTCGCCTCTCTCTACTTTCCTTTTGATAGCCCTTCGTTGCTCTTCGCGTGTACCGGCGCTGTAAGAGGGCCACACATCTCGTACAAGTGTGTTGCCGCCACCGTGTCTCGTGAGTCTCTTTTCGTTTTGGCGTATTGCCTCTGCTCAACACTGTTCTCCGTGCATTGCCGGTGGTGCGCGCCAGCAAGAGAAGTATAGTTGATTGTGTAGCCTGCGTAGCCGCACCGAGTCTGCGACATTAGGCGAGAAGCTCGCGAGAGTTGCAGAGCTGCTTGGCATACCACGTCGTCGTCGTCGTGCTGCCATCTGCTTGGCCTGTGCGCCTCACCTGTTGTTTCTTCATTTGTGTTCTTCCTCCGTGCTTCCATATCCCTCGACTGATTATAAGCGTGGAAGTTTTACTGGTCTAATCACAGTTTCTCTTTCTTCTGGCTCTTTCCGTGGCGTCACCAGGAAGGCGTGATACCTATTTCTCTACGTCGCACTGAGAGCACGCGCTTTTAATGCGCTGGTGCACATCTCTACAAGCCCGCTGTCCCACCCCCTTCTCCGTCTCGTATGCTTCTCACCTCCCTTTGCCTTTGCGTAGAGGCTTCCCTCCCCTTCGTTCCTATTCTATCTCCGTCCGCGTTGGTGTTTCACCTTCTCTTCTGATTTTTTTTTCCCGGTCCCCATTGCCTAGTCGAATTCGCTCTTTCTTACCCATTGGCTGCACCATAGTGTTTGCACCCTTCCCACTAAAGGCGGGGTCTCCACCACGACCGAGTCAGCACATTTGAGAAAAGAATCAATCTGCGCCTCAGTCGACCCGACGCAACTGGACACCCGGCTCTCATTCTCTCCTCCTCCTTCCCCTCCATCGCCTACACGCGCACGCACCGCGGTGCTGAGTTGAGCATTCATTTTTTTTGTCTGCTTTCGCGTGTGCCTCCCTCTTCAGTGTTTCTCTTCTCTGGTTTTGTGCTCTGATTCCTGTAACTCATCACGCGTCTCTTTCTGCACTGATATCTTCTCGCCTCCCTCCCTCCCTCCCCTCATTCTTCTTCTTCCCTTTCATCCCTTCTCCCCTGCTGTTATCACATCATTGCCGCTCGTCCCCGTTTAGGGTTTGGCCGGACCCTTTCCTGTGACTCGCGCTCCCGCTCACAAAGGACTCTTTGTATTTCTTTTTTTTTTCGACTGCGTCTCTACGGTTGCTGTGTCTGCGCGCGTTGTTGTTGTCGCACCGGACTTGTGGAAGAGCGCCCTGCTCTGTTACTAGGCGAAGGGAAGGAAAACGCTGTACAGGGATCCATCGACCTTGCATTCCGTTTTCACCTGCCTCAGGTCTGCTGTCTTTTTCCTGTGCCACTCTTGTTTTTCCCTTCTTCGCTTGCGGCGGGGGCCGTTGTCGCTCTCTCTTTCCCACCTCTTTGTGCGCCTCGAAAATGCCGACCGGAGACACCACTCGGGCACCCGGTGGGGAGGCGCGGCGACCTGGCATTTTAGCAAGCTCTTGGATTGACGTCATGAATAAGGAGGGCGACGTCGCCGTGGAAGTTCACGTCGCTGCGCCGTTACGTGCGCAGCGGAAGCCGGCGACGACGCCGTCAGCGCGCAGGGATGCTTCCGCCTCTGTGGCGACAGACATCGGTTATGCCGCCACTGACTCCTTCGCGTTCCCCACCTCTACAACGGCAGTACTATTCTCGTCGTTTCGCCTGCACTGGGCGCATTTTGTGCAGGCGTTTCAGTTCTCACTGACAGAGCCCGGCATGGCTCTTGTAGCGGCAGTGATTCTCTTCGCAATATCGTTTCTTGGGTGCATCACAGTCTTCTTCATTGCACCTTCTCTCACGACGTCTCTCGCTACACGCATAGAGAAATCGCTCGACGAAGTTGTCAGTGAGACGGAAATGAGCGCGCTGCCCACATCGTGGATGCCACATGTGGTGGGTATGGTGCAACACGGGTTGCAGGTGCTGCTCATACCTTCGGTGCTGGTAGGAGCAGCGGGTATGTGGGTTCTGGGCGATCCGGAGCGACGGCGGCCAGGCAAGTGGCTCATGGGCTACGGCCTGCTGGTGTTGGTCCACGGCTGCGTGCTTCTCTACTTTCTGCTCCGCGTTTTCTTGAGTGGGCAGCTGGGCGTGTGGCAGAACACGTCACTCCAGCTCTATCACGACGTGTTGGAAAAGCTGGATGGCGAGGCGAGCCAGTGCCTCTGGGAGTACGCTTATCCTTGCTCTGGTTTCAGCTCGTGCTGCGTGACCAACACATCTTCACTGAACGTGAGTGAGGAGGAGCTGATGTCGGATGAGGAGGTGTGGGGCTCCCTCTGCTTTGTCACGACGCAGAGTGGCAGAGCCGTGAAGCGGCGCCGCGACCGCGACAACAACGACTTTTTGGAAGACATCACGAAAATGGTGCAAGATCAGTGCGGAAAGATCACCGCGTACATTGACCTCACCGAGGACTACCCGCTCTACTCCACCGCCTGCGCACTTGCTAATAGGTCGATGAGAATTACACCGGCACACTCCACGACTTGCGAGGACTACATCATTGGCCACTTCTCTTCGACAATCGGGTTCGATATGTGTCTCCTTTTCGGCATGACGGTCTGCAGCCTCGTGGCCGGCATCGTCGCTCTCATCACAAATCATCAGCGGCCCCGCTCATCCGACTTTATGCCTTTGAATTCGCCTTCCTCGTCAACCAAAGAGAGCATCATGATGCTAAAGGGCGAATCCTCTGACGACTGTCGCGGGGCGAACCGCAAACGCAGCTGACGTGCCACACAAGGACTACCTGTTGTCGGAGTTCGAGGGACGCAAACTCTGGCTTAGGCCACGGTGAGCAATAGAAAGGGGTTTTCTTTTCACTAAACGTGACGAGACTTGCAGGAAAGGCGATTTCTCCGTCGCCCTCCCTTCTCACTGCCACTCTTCGGCGGCGGGGGGGGGCAATTGCAGCACCGAAGACGTCACCTCTGCGTGTCTGGGACCTCATTTAGCATTCTCTTGGGAAAACCGCCATCTCTTCTGCGGCAGAGCACTACTTGCGTTGGTCACCTACGCTTATTGATGCTTGGCTTCGGTACTGTCCTTTGACAATGAATGCGGTGCATGATGATATGGTATCTGTGCAGCACTGCTCCCGTTAAAGCGATTCCGCTGGTTTCGTGTCGCATTCGCTTGACCTGATGATTTAGGACACCTCAGTGCGTGGTATCTCGGTGCTCAGTACACCCCTACTCGCTCTGTCGGCGCGGGGGAGGGAGTGGGGGCGGGGAAGCCAAGCAGCCCTCCCTTCCTGTGCCTGCGAAATGCCGAGCCCACCGCTGGTGATGACAGGGTGAAGCGCCTGCCGCCTAGGCAGGTGGGTGCGACGTATCACTGCGGATGTCGGTGGTCAGGTCCTGGACGGGGATGCGTCGGAGCGACCGGCGACAGAGAGCACGCTTGCGCCACCCATGCGATGGGCCGAGGTGCCAGCATGGCTCGAGTGCATCTCACGCGCCCCTCGCACTGCCTACTGGTTGGGGCAGCCTGGGCGTCACGCCGAGGTGTAGGGACGGGGGGGTGGTGGTGGTGATGGTGGTGCACCCGGGGTGGCGACCGGCATGATGGGGGAGCGGCTATGAGGCGAACCCCGGGGGGGGGGGGGGGGGGGGGGGGGGGGGG
>NC_018260.1:24269-35700 GCF_000227135.1 Leishmania donovani | reverse complement strand
ACCCGCGGAGCGGGGAGGGGTGGGCGCAGCTCGAGACGGAGGCCGTGCTGAGGTGGCTGGGTCGGGGCATTGCTTGCATGCGTGCGTGTCTCGGGCTGCTTCGCGCCAGGCGATGGGGCCTGTGGCACGCCGGGGGCCGAGCGGAGCTTGGCTCATGCTGTGTGGCAGCGAATGGACATGGACATCGAAAGCGAGATCTTTTGTACTTCGCTGGGTTGGTCTCGTTTTCCGTCTTTTCATGTATGAACCTGGTGTGATAACATGTGGGGAGGTGTTGAGTAGGCTGCAGTAAAGCCCCGTGGCCCCCTGTATACCTCTTGCGTGCTTCTGGGTTCCCCTTTCCTTGTCCGTTCTGTGCGGATGATTCCTTACGGCAAGGCGAGTGTGGTGAGTTGAACGGATGCCTTGAAGTGGCGAACCGTGAGCATATACTTTCTGTGAGACGAAAGGAAACCACGGAGTCAGAGAACTAGCGCCGGTGCACCTCTTTCGGGACCGATGCTTGCGCTTCGGACAAGGTGAGGCAAGGCGTATCACGGAGGTGACGCGGTTGCCACGGCACGAAAAGAAAACTGGAGGGCGCTGAAAACGAAGAAAAAGTCCTACTTCTATGTTATGTACGCCGTTCTCTCTCTGTCACTCTCGGCGGCGTCACAGTTCTCGCGGGAAAGCGACTGCAGTTTTTGCCCTCTCTCTCTCTCTCTGTGCTCTTCACACCCTCGTTACAGGAGGGGGAAAACTACAGAGGCACGCATTCGAGCCCGCTCCGCGTGCAGGTATTCGAAGCCTTCTCTACTGGTATAACCTCTGTGCAGTAGCGAGCCCCACCGTCCCCTCTCCCAGTGCGCAGAAAGCACATGGATAAGTTGCTCGCGTCTCTCCCTGTTTAGGTGGTTTTTCGCTCATGACGACGACGGCAACTCTCACGCGTCAACCACGCCTCCTCACACTCGCACAACCTCTCTGTGCGATATCTATGTCGACTCCCACCCGCACTGGGGGCGACGCGTGCCAGCCGCGGGTTTATCTCAAGGTGAGCCGCAAGCGAGGCCGTGATGGGTTTGTTGAAGAGGCGGCACCGCCCACTCTCGTACGGGTGCAGTGGGACAGCGCGGAAATGGGCCCCTTGCCGCCAGTCCTGCACGCTACTCTTTCCTGTCGCACCAAGTTTATCTTTCGCCGTCTACGTCACTTGGGCGCGGAGCAGTCGACGGGAATGGCAAAGGCGCTGATGCCGCAGGTTTCTACGAATCGGCAGACGCGACCGTTCCGCTCGCCAGTGGAGCGTGTCACCGCGAGTGGGCAGTGCGTGGTAATCGAGTGCGGTGATGGTGTCTCTCGCGTAGACGACGGTGCTGCTGTGGTGGAGCTCTTTACTTTGGATTCTGAGGCGACGGAGGAGGATACCATGGTGGAGGCATTTGGCGAGTTCGCCATAACGGAAGACGATCTCGTCGGCTGCACTCGAAGCAGTCTGAAGCGTGGCAGAGTCGAGGAAGACGAGGATCTCCCCTGCTACTTCCTCGCGCCACGGCGCTGCACCTGCAGCGTTGGCGGCCACAGCAGTGCGGATGCTAATTTGGTCTCGGCGTCTCCCTCGCGCTGGGGTGCGGTGGAAACGGATGCTGACGGAGCAATGTGGCGGCTCCTGCAGGAATACGATGAGCTGTTGTGCGTGGAGGCCATAGGTGATGCTACGGAGGACCTCTACTGTTACCCAGATCACCGTAAAGACGACGAGTTCGATAGCAACGCTGAGGACTTTTCGGGTAATGACTATCCGGACGACGCCGATGGCCGGAGTGGTGAGTCCGCGGAAAGGGCGGAGGACGAGGCGTCCGGCTCTTCCACAGGGCGGCGGCGAGGCCGCGTGGCATCGCGCAGCACATATGGCATGCTCTGTGAAGAGGGCTACAGTGAGCGAAGTCTCAGCAGCGGGTGGAACAGCGACGATTAAGATAGGAGTTGCAGTGCTTTCTTTTCGTTTCTCTTCGGCTCGTTGCGTATTCGCCGTGCGCAGCATCTGCTGCTTCTCACATCCATTTTTCGACGAACAGAAATGGAACACACAACGGCAAGTTACAGAATCCGTGCGGGCAGCGGTGAAGTAGGACAACATTTTGCATCGGAGTACCTCGGTCACCCGCATGTGCCGCTTGAGGCGCTTGAGTGGTAGATGCGGATAGAGTAGGGAGGGACCACGATGGCGATACAGAAAATCTCTTCCGAACCCTCTGCGTCTCCCCTTTCCGCTTCTGCTTCGTGTGTGTGTGTGTTTAATTGCACGTGTGCATCCGCAGCCGACACGCGTGGCGCCCATTGTTTGTGTGGCACTCGAGCGCTCGCTCGTTTTTTATCCTTTTATATTCCATTCTCGTATCTCCCTGTACCTTCTCTATTCTGACCGCGCACATACATCTGCACCTGTGTACATATATATACGTGTATGTATGCGTGTGTGTGTAGCTGCCGTGCCCTTCCCTGATCACTGCTGCTGCATACTCCCTCTCTTTCTCTGTCACAGAGCAACTGGAGATCTCGCGCGCTTTACATCGTTTTGAAACAATACTCGTTGGCCCGCATCCAGGCGAAGGGAGACGAAGGTGGCCCTCGACGCCTCTTTTTCCCTTCGAACATCGATTACAACTATATGTGCACGCGTGCTGAAACGGTATCCGTGTTACGTCCTTCGTTCTGCTCTTCCTAGCCCCCTTGTGCGACGTAGGAGGATGGCGAACGCGGTGGAGCCACCTGCTGGGGCCCCGGCACCCGTCTACAAGCTCCCTCAGCGCGATCTGTTTGACTTGGTGGCGACAAACGATGTCGCCTCTTTGCTGATTCTCGTGCGCGGCGACAACCCCTTCGACGTGAGCCCTGGCATGGAGCTCATCCGATACAAAATGAGCGTGCGGCGCTTCGCTAATATGGCGTGCGCCGAGAATGCATACGTGGTGTCAAATGCGGTCCCACAGGTCGAAACTGCGCAAATCCCGCGCATACGCGATGCGAGCGGCAACAGCGCCACTCACGTGGCCGCTAGCCTTGGTTTCTCTTGCATGGTAGATATTTTGGTCACTGAGTGTGGCTGCGCCGTGGACGAGTACAATGCAAGTGGTCTCACGCCGTTGCACCTGGCAGCGCTGCACGGCCACGTCGACTCTGCTCGCTTGCTTCGCGACCTAGGCGCCGATCCTCTGAATCCCACTTACTGCAACCCGCCCTCCTCAGCCGGGCGCAATCGTGGCTTCTGTGGTCGCACCACACTGTTTCTCGCCCACTTGAAGCAGCAAGCGGCTGTTGTAGCGCTTCTCCTTCCCCTCTACCACGAGTTTATCGCCACCACGTTTCGTGGCAAGACAGCGACAGAGGTCTGGAAGGCAGCTGCAACGGGGCAGGACGTGAAGTCTCTGTCGCTGCTTCTGGACGTTTTGGAGTGCCGTTGCACGGTGATTGGCGCCCTTCCTGTTTCCATCGACTTCGACGTGGAGGATGCGCTGTGGGAGGTGCTGCCGGCAGTGCTGGAGACGATTCTACCATCAAGTCGCCAAATGACGCTCTGCCAGTTTTTCTTGTTCGAGCGCCTTGTCCACCTCGGCTACGTTGATGAAACCACTGTCGTAGGTTCTTCGGACACCGTACTTGAGCGTGTTCTGAGCACAGCGCATGTGCGAGCGTGGCGTGCGCTGATAGAGCACGGGCTTGTACAGCCTCACAAGTGCAATCTCGATGCGGTGCACAGCAGCGAGCGCGGTGACGCAAGCGAAGCGGAGCTCCGCGCCCTGATTGAGGAAGCGAAGGCATACTTTAGCTACCAAGCCGCGAAGAAGTCCTATGCTGAGAAGGGGGACAGCCACAGACGACGGAGTACCTTGTTGAATCGCCGAAGCGTATGGAAGCAGTTGCAAAACGATCTCAAGCAACTATCGCTGTCCCCTGCGCGGTGCCCTCAATCGTAGGTGCCCCCAGCATCTTCGCGTGTCGACGCCTTGCTCTCTCGTATGCGGACGTGTGTGATTCAGCCGGGCTATCGATCCCTACGTGGTAACGTGTGCCTGCCTCTTTGCAGCTGAGGTCTTCTTTGCCTCTCTCTGATTTGATGTAGGATTTCCGGACGTTATCATGTACACTATGAGTCCTGCAAGTAGGCAGTCGAGAAGAACAACAGCGTAAAATGGACCTCTCCTCCGAAGTAGACACCGTCTCAGGTGCGGCGACGGCTTCCGATGTATTACCATGTTTTTGCCTTCTCTCTGTGGTAGTGGCCCCATTGGCTCATCTACCCACAGCGTAGGCATGCAGATTCCGAAGCGGTCGTGAAGGCGGGAGAGCGGCAATAGGCACACATTGCGATGCTGCTCGGTTCCTCTGGCGAAGGGGCTTTCCCTATCTTTTCCCTTGTACGCGTCGTCCGCCTGGTTGCCTCAAAAGCTGGCTGCTTTCCGGGCTGCAGGATGGATAGGCTTGCGCTACCGTGATGCTCTGCTGGCTCATAGTGTGATGTGTGTCATATATTTCTTTTTGCGAGCGGCGCTCTCGCCTGCTGTGTAACATTTGCTTCCGTCATTTCCCCTCGTTTCTGGTGATTTCCTGTTGTTCACACACACACATATATATATATATATATATGCGATTGTTGAGGGTCAATTCTGGCGAAAGCACATACATGACAACAGAAGTTGAAGCATCGAACGACTTGCCCTTCTCGCACCGTGGCAAGTACTCTTCCCTCCCCTCTGCGCGCCGTGCTTGAGTCCGCGACTGCCTGACCCACTCTGATGAAGATGGACGAAGGCTTTGATGCACATGTGGCGACCGTCACCCTTGAAGAGATCCCGGCGTACGAGGAGCACGAGGTGACACTGCTGAGCGACGATGATGCGCTTCGGTACGATAGCGTTACAGAGGTCACAAAACTACTCCGCTCGTCCTACTTGAGTGGAATGCTACGTCGTTTGAGTGACTACGAGCAGACAACGGGTCGCGGCAAGAACTGCATTCCATCTGACGATCCCGAGTACCAGTACGTGTCCGACTGCAGCTCGTTGGTGCTGCGCATCGAGGTGGAGAAGAGTCGTGTGCACGTCTTTCTGCGTGCGCAGTACAGCATACGCTTCCCGGAGCTGGCCATGTTCTTCTCTGACAGCGTTCTCTACGCCAAAGTGGTCAAGATAATCCAAAACAGCGTCGACCTCAGCTCTGTCGTTGGGCAATTGGACGAGCTCATTCCGTCCCAGCTGCTGGTGGTGGTGGTGGCATGTGCCTCCACGACGTCTGGCCGCGATCTGTCTCCTGAGGAGTTGAGCCGTGTGCTGGAAGCGTGCGAGGAGCTTGAGAACCTCGAAATGGCTAAGCAAACGTTCCTCGAATACATCCAGTGCTCGATGCCGCTCATCTGCCCCAATCTGTGCGCCTTCCTCGGCACCGGCATCACGTCGCAGCTCTTCGCCATCTCGGGTAGCGTAGCAAAGCTGTCGATCATGGACCCCGCCGATTTGGCGAGGCTCGGCAGTCGACGCTCCAACGACAGCGGAATCGCAATAAAAACAACTGGATTCCTTAGTAACTGCGACCTGGTAGCAAATCTGCCACCCCAGCTTCGGCCTAAAGCACTACGCTTGGTTTCAAGCGTTACACTGACGCTTGCGCGCATTGACGCGAACCGGCGCGCCCCAACCAACTACGAAGGTGTCCGTGAGCGTCGTCTGGCGTGTAACCGTATGCGTGCTTGGCTGGACCCGCCAGTGCTGCGTGGCGCAGGGCACAACATGTACGAGCGCCGCGGTCGAAAGCGTCGGCGCACGAGCTAAGGTGGTGCTGGCGTGTTCGCAGAAGTCGAGATAAATAGTGTGCTAGACTGCACGCTGTGTTGCCGGCAAGCTCCTGCAGCGACTTGCTTTGTTTTGTCGTTGTGCGTCTTGTTGCTCGCTTGTGCACGCCTGTTTTGCTGCCTGTCGCGCTTGTGCCCGAGGAATTCTGTCTTGGGCCAGACTTGCCACGAGTGCTGTCTTGAGGGCACGATAATCCACTAGCGTCTGAGGTGTTGGGCCACGCCGTCCCCTCTCCCACCCTTTGTCCCCGTTCCAACCACACAAAAGCGCAAAGGACAACAGAGAGAGAGAGAGCGGCGAGCGTCGTGCTGTGGCGCTCCTGCGCAGGTGTTGCATGTTTCCTTTCCCGCGCCTCATCGACCCTCCACCACTGCCCCTCTTCTCGCGCTGCCCCTTCTCTCCACTCTCTGCATCCCTCCATACCTCCGCCTCGAACCCCGCGAAAGGCATTTACTCTCCGCTACAGAGTGCACGGGGCAAATCTCCATCACCGTCGTGGGCTGCACGCACCTTTGCCGCTTCGCACAGACACAAGCACAGGCTTCCGTGTGCCGCTGTCCGACACTCATAAACATGGCTGTAGATGACATGGGAGCGGAGCTCTGGGCACTCGTGCACCATCTCTTTCGAAAATACCGCCGCGACCCACGGAAAGCTGTGCAAGAGCTGACGCTGCGCACCCACGCAGAGTGGACTCGCGAGCCTGGTGTACCGTTGCCCACAATCGCGCCGGATGTCAAGGAAAGTCCTTGGTATCACGAGATGTGTAGCCGCCGCGCATCTCTGCTGGAGCAATTGCATGCAAAACACAAGCGCGACATCGCCGACGCCCAGGAGCTAGTGTCGAGCTTGTATCCGGACGGCTGCAACCTCAGCGAGTACGCCGAGGCGCTCCGCACAAGTGCGGCACTTCTTCCCTGTCTTGTGCCATCTGAAACGATCGATCACCTCATTCAGAAAAGAGGCGCTGACTTTCAGGAGAAGGGACGGCACGAAGTGAGCCACGACGAGCTAGTGTCTGACGTCATCGAAGGTCTCATGATTAGAGTTCTCATACCGCGACAGTGGTGGTGCCGAGGGACGAGCTCCGTCGCGCGCGCCACAAGAACGGGCATCCAGAGCAACCCCCCGACACTCTACATCGAGTATGAGAGGCCGGCAGGTGTGCCGCACGTTCGCCGCATTCACCTGCGTACTAACCTGCGGCCTGACATGCCGACAGCGCAGCTAGCGCGGCGGCTCGCGAAGACGCATGAGGCGCTCCTCTCCGAGGCGCAATTTCAATCACTGCTCATACGATGCCAGCGCCTTCAAGGGCAGAGCCCTGCGTCGTCAGCGGCGAATGCACCTTCAACTGGCACGGTCGCATCAACGTTCGCTGCGGCATTGCTGCCAACGATAGCGAACACCGCCTCGCCCGACGCGCCCACAGCCCGCAGCAGCAAGCCGCAGAAGGCGGACTTGGGCCTTCTGTATCGCGACCCCGACGCTGCGCTGGAAAACGTTGACCTCAACGACGCCGATGAAGTTACGCTACAGGAGTTCAAGGAGGTCATGAATGAGCGCTTCAAAGCCAAAGTCGTGAAGCCTGGCGATCCGGGGTACGTGTACGACAAGCGTGTCGAAGTGTCGAAGCCCACGCAGAGTAGCGGGTGGGACGACGATTCTGATTAGAAGCGGTGCGAACAAGCACTGCTGCCGCATTCGAGATGCATCTGCGTGCCTTTGCACGTGAGTGTGCGTGTCTGTGTGTGTGTGTGTAGACGTCGTTGCCGATCTGTCCAGTGCTTGTTTTACGTGGGTCTTGATGAACTGGACACCCGCATGCTCCTCCGTCACAGCGGTTCCCAAGGCCCGAGACCATAGCCGCTGCGCCTAATCGACCGTCTCAAAGAGATTCGTTTCAGCTTGTATCGCCACTACCAAGACCACCATTGCCCAGCTGCTTCTTTCGCAGATGCCGATTATCCGACTTCCGAGCGCCCCATTCTCCCCTTCTTTTCTCTCGCACTCACAGCGACGTGTCCGCCTCCATACTCGATGCGCATCGCAAGAGGTCAAATCCGTCCTTGGCGCCAACACGCCGCCCCTTGTGTCTCGTCCATGAATCTGCGCCTCTCATGCTTGCGCACCTGCGCGCTGCGCTCGCCACTGCCCGCCACTTCGCTTTCTTCGTTTTTTTTCTTCAAAGCACTTCCCTCTTTTCAGTCGGTGCCGTGCGAAGCAGCGGCACTCACTTTCGCTGTCGCCTGTCTTCACGCCTCATGGCGCCATCGGTGGTGAGGGAAAGTCGTTGTTTGTTGCTTTAGAGGAAACAGCGGCTGCGTTCAGAGTGGTGGTCGCGCGTTTCCCTTCCTCCACGTAGAATGCAAAACGCACATCCGAAGAGCACGGGGGCGTTGCTGCTACAGGAGAGGCATGCCTTCCACAGCAGCGAAAGTTCGCTTCAACGCGAGCCGCATGCGTGAGCACCTTCTCGGCGACACCAGTGAAAGTGGTAGGAGTGAGAGCTCGCATTCTCCCTCACTGGAGGCGACGCTGCCGCCGCCCCATCTCGTGCGGGACCCGTGCTATGGCGTGTGTCTGGTCTGGCGGCCTGTGGAGGAGCCGCCGCTGCCCCGATGCATCCACACAGCGAGTCAGGCTCTTGAAGGAGATGCGGAGGCAACGGGCTACAGAGATGAGCCTTTAGCATGTGCGGCAGCGCGCAGAGACGCTACCACCAGCACGGCCGCGACTGCTTTGCAGCTGAGGAGCCCGCCGGTAAAGGCACAGTCCCCACGCAAGACGATCCGGGCTCGCGAATCGCCGCCGCGCGGTCAACTTCTTCGCCGCGGCAAAGGTGGAATCGATGACGTGCTGAGGAATGCCCGTGAGGCACAGCGTCTCTTCTACACTCTGCAAGAGCACCGACTCCAGGCGGAGTATCGCCGTTCGCAGGGCAGCCTCCGGCAAGAGCTGGATCAGCAGCGGCAGTACAAGTGCATGGTTCAGCTGGCCGAGTATCAGGCGGAGCTTGTGAACATATTCGGTCACACCATGCAAGACGCCGTTGCAGATTCCTTCTTCGACGACGGAAGTGACTCTGTCCTTGCAGCTCTGCAAAGAAAGAGGGGCGAGGCCCCGAGCACACGTAGCGCTTTTTATTCGGCGAAGCACCGGGGCCACTGCTCAGTAGCAGGGTCGCTCGGCGTTGGGGCGCGCCGAGGCAGCGCAGAGAGAGCTTTACCGCCGGCTGCCTCCACTCGCGAAAGCAGCGTTGCACAAGAACGGCACGCGTTTCAGCGGGCGCTCGAGGAAGTGCGAGGCGGGCGACGGTGCGCCTACTAACGGCTCTTCTCTGTGCTCGCTTTCGTCTTTCTCTGTTCGTCCGTGCAGCGGCGACACTGGGCGAGCGGCGGTGAAGATATACTCTGCTGGGGGTGCGGTTTTGCACGCGTGCGTGCCTGTCTGCCTTTTCCGTACCGTACAGTACGCGTTTAGAAGTCGTTGCCCGCTGTGGCACTCACTCATCTTTCTTCGGCTGCCCCTTCTCCCTTTTCACGGTGCGCCGCTTGCTGTTTTACATGGGGAGAAGTCTGATACGTCCAGGGAGCAAGGGACGGTGGTGGTGGTGCGCCTAGAGAAAAGTGTATTCCGTCATCCTCATCTGTCGTACATCTTCTCCCTGCTGATCTCCGCCACCGCCCAAGGGTTCGGCGCCCCGCTCGATGTTGGGTACAAAGGCGTGGCAAAGGCCTCTATGCAGCCAAGCGGCACCTTCTGTGCGTCTCGGGGCGACCCTTTGACGGGCATCATGCTGGTGTAATTTCTCTTGTACGTGTACCCATCCCTCCTCGTCCTTGTCCCCTTTTACCGTTGCCGAAGCTAACAAGTGTCGGAAACAGCCAAGAGGCTGTGCGACTCGTCCCTCCTGCGCCCGCGCATTGCCTTTCTCCTTTTACTATCCGGCTCTTCAACCACTAGGTCTCTGCCATTACGGACATGATGGAGGTTCGGTCCAAGACAGCCGTGAACACGCGCGCCAGCTTGGCTTCCCGGTTGCCCAAGATGCATGAGGAGGCGCCAGCGACGAGCGCCTCGCTCCATCGAAAAATCGAAACAACCTACGACGCGGCCTACGCTGCGCGTCCGGCAAGTCGTCTTACCAATGCCCATAGTGCTCACGCCGCCACGGAGTGCGCTGTGGCGGCGGACGGTGCCGCTCTCGCAAGCGGAGAGCAGACCTACATCCTGCACCACCATCCCACCTCCGCTTGGGAGTCAGCGTCCCACGCTGCCGCGCGCAACCTGCAGGCGGAGCGCCCGCTTGACTTTTACGCATCGGCTCGCAAAATCGAACGGGAGGACGATGACCGGCGCGGCGGTCTGGTGGGCCGCATGCAACGTTCGCTCGACATCCGTACCAAGCGCGCTGAGGATGCTAGACTGCGCCCACCCAGTCCCACCTACCACCCGATTGAGCCGCGATCGATGCCAGCCGCAATGGCACAGGAGAAATTTGGTGTGAAGAGCAACTACTTGGACATTGTAGAGTGCACCCAGCTGAGGCCGGAAACGGAGGAGCAGATCGCCTACGACACCGCCCCTCTGACGAGGCTTCCAGGCGAGACACTCTCACAGGAGCTGAAGGTGCAGAGTAAGGTCATCACACAAATGGGTACCTCAAACGAGTTGTTCCGCGGCACTCCCAAGCACCTGGCGGACACGTCGGTTAGCTACATGGGGCACGTCCCAGTAGCACAACACAACGTGTCCTGCATCCACCACGGCGACGACACACGCCGGTTGTTTGCCAAGTCCACCATGACCATGTCAGAGCATGGCGGAGGCATCGACATTGCTGTCATCGGCTCTAACTTGGTCACTCGCCACCGTGGCGGTAAAAATGCCAGGGCACCTCGCGCACTTGAACCGAAGACGACCGACGCCATCAATCAGACGGTGGAGGGGCGCATGTTGCAGCAGACTCTCTACGGAACGCTCGAGCGCGAGCGGCGCATGAACATCCGCGACGACATGCAAGGCCACCGCTACTTCTAGCCGGCACAGTGACGTGCCAAACGACCATGTACAGTGCTCCGTTTCCCTCACCCTTGCACTTAGCCACCTTCACTAACAGTGTAAACGGTGCCCGTGCTATGTTATCATCACGACAGGGATCCTGAGAAAACGATGTGTTTATGCGCACACGGGCTTCCTCGTTCTTGCGATGCTGGCTTGATCTCGCCGTTTATGATTTCGCTCTTCCCTTCCATGTTTTTCGCTCTTCTGTTTGGGTCATGTGGAGAGCTCATTTCTGTGCTGCATTTTTCTTTGGCATGTGCGTGTACGTTTCTCAGTGCTACTTCGACACTTCCATCCCTTTGCCGGAGGCGGCCATGTGTGCGCCATCGACGCTGTACCGTTACGAAAAACCGCGATCTGCCTCTCCCTCATGATGCCGGTCACCTCTTTGTGGTGCCGGGATGCACTATCCACTCCGTGGAGACACGAAGATGCGACACCCGGCACTTGCGAAGGGTGGCGCAGCGTTGGTGTTGGCGGACACGTTGGGGCTGTCGCTTTGCCGAACAAGTGCGGATGCAGAGGAGTGTGGCGCG